>NC_088206.1:46929632-47229632 GCF_037126465.1 Ornithodoros turicata | reverse complement strand
AAAAGGTAATGAGGCTCATGCAGATGACGTTATGCGCAGCCTTTGAGGAGCCACATGACTTTGGAAAGCATGCGTCACAGGCAAGCATACTGCAGGCCGAATGAGGCAGCGCCGTGTTTTTACAATTTCCTCTCATAATTGCACGCATACCGCAACAACTCACGGCGTACCCTCCTACTGTGGCTCTGGTGCGGCAATATGTTTTCCAATGTCATGTGACCAAACGTGACGTCACTGCACAAACATCATTGTTATCTACATAATCTGCCTGATGGTTGAGGTAACTAGTCACAGACCCATTCCTCTGAGTTCCAAGAGCTATTTACAAGTCCAAATCTTACTCAAAGGAGTCAGTGTTTAGCTCAACAGAGTGCACTGACAATATGCTTTCCTGTACATGCCGACATCATCAAATAAGCATGCATTCCGGCAAAGAAAGTTACTTTCAAATAACGCAGTCCAATTTGCCATTAAAGTAGCACAGAAGTAATTTTTAACACCCTGTTTTCTTTCTATGAAACGGTTAAGCACGTCAGTAAAAAGCACCATGAGAAGTAATTCACGCCAGAGAGCCATAATTATCGCAGAAATTGAATTTAAAGTACGCCGCAAAAAGCGACCGTGCGCAATGGCGGTGGAGAGCAGTACCAGCCTGTGACCTTGCGCTGACGCTACAGGGTCCGGGCTCGCTGATTGGTTCGGAGTATCGTCTGCTAGTCAGCTGTTCAGGGCTCTGAAGAAGCATTGTCCACAGGGAAACGCCTGTGTGACAATGAAATCCTCCATGCCCATTGTCACCTTTTCAATTGCCAATTCCCCCCCCCCTGTGGGAGCAGGTTTACAGACTACAAGAGAAGAAAGCCACCACGTGCAAAAAGAAAAAGACAGGCGCTGACCTCGACTGACTGCGCAGAAGTTTTGACGTCATAAGTCGTCCCTCTCCTACTTGTGGCACCCCGGGTGGCGAGTTGAGAGTGAACGACCGCAGCTGTGGTTGTGTACATATTTTTCTGGTAAAAAAACTACATGCATCGAAACCTTTTGTGCTGTTTGGCAAACTGGCGCATATATTTTCATCAGATGTCTGAAACTGAAATATTTTGGATGGCCCTCTGTACTCCTTTAAGAGGACTATGAAATGAGTTTGTTTGACAGGACCAAACACGCAACCGAGGTTTTATATTTGGCAAGCAAATTGTTTTTCTCACTAAATAATTTTAACGAAGTACCAAAGTTATACGAATCTGATACACCTATCAACGCACCACAGAGAGCAGTGGCAGGGGTGCCGTAGGGAAACTTGACCCTGTCACCACTATACACCATTACGTCACTGACAACACCACTACGCATCGGATGGAACACCAATGACTGGCCGACGCTCCTCGCGAGTTGTGTGGAAACCCAACATTAGTAGGCAATGGGAACATGCGTCCAGTAATGAAGAAGCGAGAGGAAGGATGAACGCAGAGCAGAAGTCAGGAGGGGATTTGAACCATGCGTGGCTAAAGAACTACACACTTTAGCAGGGAAAAAATTTTCCCCTGCTTGACAGACTCGAACTCGGACAGACTCGGAGTTTCTCAACAGTGTGAACTGTTTTCAGTGAGCCTTTTTTGGGGTGTTTGGGAAATTTCATAGTTCCGTTAATGCATTTCTTTCCCTTCGGAGGAGCAGAGAAAGGTGAACATACGAAGGCAGCAGGAGCATTCCCAGGTGTTCGTATGGGGAATAGAGAGCCCTCTCGTACAATTCATAAAGTGGCCGCCATGCGATGCTGAGGTCGTTCCGTGACAGGAGCTCTTTTTTCCTGGAAAGTGAAAAGTACCAGGAAATAAATGACAGAGTACATACAATGGATCCCCTCGAAAAGTGAGTGGTATCCAATATTAGAAAAAACCCACTTCAAATTGGCACCACTAACATACTACAGCAAGAGGTAAACTGAAGGCACAGGAAATACAGGGGTCGAATTCACAAAAAGCTCATACAACGGAATCTGTCGTAAATCTGTCGTGCGAGGAAATTGCGACGAAGTCTAGATTCACGAAGGGCGTGCGTCGCAAAATCCTTGCAACTTACGCCGGAATCCTGCGAGAGCTCCCGAGCAGTCTTACGGGGAAAGATGGAGGCTTACTTAGCAGAGGCGGATTTGGAGACGGCAAACAAAGATTTCGTAATACGCGCCCACGCATTGCACTTTGCCACATACCCTGGGGGCTATCCCAATGACACACTTGTTTGCTTGATAACCTTCAACAAGTGCTTCAATTTTGCATGAATTTCGGCGAACGCTTTTCGCCTGTGATTGCATGGCATCCATTATCAATCTTGGCTACCGAAAAACCATGAGCATGTGTAGTAACAAAACAACTGGGGACAACTTCTTCTAAGGTGACGACTCTTACTGGTACAACTGCAGACTTTCGTCGTCGTTACCATAGCGAAAAAACATAGTCTCGTACCCATTGGCTGTTTCTTTCTGAGCTGCACGTGACAGGAAATACAGGAATGACAGGCACTCTCTCTTCCTCGGCAAAAGGGGTACCCTCTCCACTACAATAGCTTTGTGAATCGTGCTTACTACCGCTTACAAAGACGTCTCAGGCACATCTTATCGTTACTTACGCTTGTGTTTGTGAATCCGACCCCAGATTGCCAAGCATGTTACAAAGCAGATACAGTGCTCCTTCAAAAAAGGCCAATGTACTTCTTCTAAATGAATTTACAGTACACTCAACGATATATTTGTAAACAAACACACATAGATTGCTATTACAGGGTTTATACTTAGAGCCTGAAGTTTTAGGGTTTTACCCGATTCTTCCCTGAATTTGCACCTCGAATTGAAGGTCGCCTCTTTAGGGTGAAACCCGATTTTTACCAGGCAAATTGCCCTCTCTGGGATGTCTGTAGGAATGCACCAACTTACTTGTTTGACAGAAAAATGCAGTTACAGCACCATTTGTACCAAACCGCTACAGTTAGTTTTAATAACTGAGCCCGATTTCTCCCCGATTTTAGCGTAATGGAAGTTTTTTCACCCAAACTCGCATGAATTTAGTGCACATGTTTATTTACCCGAGTTTTACCCCCCGAATTTAGAAAAAAATATTTCCCGAAGACTTCAGGCTCTATTTATACTCTGATGCCCTCTAGAGGGCACAAGCTTCGAAAAGGCAGGACAGCTGTCATTATGATGTAAGTCCAGCAAAGTTCGGTTTCAGTTTTCATTCGCTGCAATATGCTATTTCAAAGCAAGTAACGTTGAACACACAAAAATTACAGGGAGTATTACACGCACAGTACAAAGATTTTGAAACACCAAATGAAAGGTGAATGCGGTGAAGGCGAGGACCAATACGATAAGGACTGTGCAATAAGCAATTCGCACTGAATTCGTGGGTATTGTGGGCGCACAGGCATTATACACCATGTGTTGCAGGTGCAATGTCAGTATGGGTACGAATTTACTTACCCACACTCACACATATAGATCAAACAATAAGCAGCACCCGCACATGTGACCGCTGCCTATCGGTGTAACTTTCAGATTGCTTACTTCATGAGCGCAGTGAGAGTCTGAGCAATCTTCTGTACAACGTTCAGCTCCAGGTTGGGAATGGCTATCAGTTCCATGAGAAGGTTAATCACATGCACGTGGTCCTCTTTGCTCATGTAGTACCCATATAACTTCAGGTAGCTGCACACAAAAGAGAGAATAGTTAACAGGCTTCAAAATTTGACTACTCTGCACTGCCACACATAAATGGATACAGTATGATTCAATCTTAAAAATGGACAGGCCCATTACTCTGTAACACTAAACCTTGCGGTAATGTGTGGCTCAATTTTTCAAGCTTCACCTATCTCTTCACTCCAATTATCCTATCAGACAGGTGGATACGAGAACGGTCACATATGACTCAACTAGATGGCTCAAAAGTGAACTGCTCTTTCATTTCATTTAAGTTAATTTTACTAAAAAACAACATCTGCAAAACTATGGTACGAAGCTTCGTGGGAATGGCTCTCAGTTCAGAAAGTGAGAGTTCACTAAGTCCTGTACAGATAAAACGGCATATATGCAAGCAAGCTGGTGGATAAACTCCATAGTACACAAGCCTGAGCCAAGCTTAGGCTTGTCCTATAGACTGAGTCATGTATTTTCCCCAAGCAGTAGAAACACATGCAATGTGGGTCACCCTGCATACAACCAAGTTTATGTCCCCTCCAATTTGCTTGTTCTACAAATGTTGTGTGCATGGTATCAAAAAGCAGCTAACCGCATTTTGTGGCACGAGACACAGTTTCTGGAAATTGTAATTGCTTTCTTTCCTTAATTTTTCTAGCTCGAGTGTTTGGCCTAAAGTAGGAACGACCCAGGAGTAACTCATTTAATAGATGCACACATATTCCGCACGCATATATGTTCATATCATCACAGCCTGCAAGCACGAACAGCAAGTGGCATGTAAAGCTAAAGCACACGTTTCCCAAGCTAATTTTCCAGACACAAGGTAATAACTGCAAGAGTTGGACACATCTCATCCATAATACTGAGGCGTTGAACTTTCGCATCTTCGTTCCGTTATTAGATGAAAGCAAAACAAAGTGTGCGCGTACTTATTTAAATGAACCATCCAAGTTACGGCTCCTGGCCTGATTTCACGTAACATCACGGATCTTGCCAGGTTGCCTTTGATGACAGCGAATGCTGCCGTAGCCTCACTCGGGATGTCATCACTATACGGGAGCAGGCGGTTGTAAACTAAAGGCTTCTGGGGCTTAAAGCCCGCCGGCTGTTCCATGGCAGTGAAACTGAAGAAGGTAGTTCCTACAAAAGCACAACTAGGACCACGGCCATATTGGCTGGCTCACGAACGTATCGTGACTTCACAAATCTCACAAGTAGAGCAGCGCCATCTAACAGTGGCGCCAGTCCCGACCAGTGTTGCTGGTGGGAACGTGCGTCGAAGTCCTTTTTGTCGGCGGAATCGGCTGCAGTCTACAGGTTTTCCCGTCCATTTTAGTCCAAGTGCCATGAGAATTAGTCCAGGTGCTACCTGAAATAATCCGAGCGCCATTCAATCTAATCCGGCCGCCATCTGAAAAAATCCAGATGCCATTTAATTTAATCCGGGTGCTATCTGAATTAATCCATGGTGTTTTTAAGCACTGTAACCGTGTACTTATATAGTGACTGTACGTGTACTCACACGAGGGACATCCGCGCAGAATATTCTACAGATATGTTGTGGAAGGAAAAGTAAAAAGCTGCTGACAGGACTTAAATTATGCTGCGTCTTATGTTGAGCATTCGCAAGGCGCCGAGATATCGAGTGTTAAAGCAGAAGCGTAGCAGACGACACCATTGGTCATGTCGTCTGCTACAGAATATCTTCTGAGTGAGCTACAGGATATTCCACACGGTTAGAAGAGCACGAAAAGGCATGACTCCCATGGCAGACGACACCGCTGGTACTGTCGTCTGCTACAGAATATCTTCTGCCCAGAACTGCTGGATATTTCGCGCAGTTAGAATGGCGCGAAAAGGCATGGCTCACATAGCAGACAACACCACTGGTGCTGTCGTCTGCTACAGAACATCTTCACACTGAGCTGCAAGATATTCCACGCGGTTAGAAGAGCACAAAATGCATGAGTCATATAGCAGACGACACACATGGTCCTGTCGTCTGCTACGGAGTATCTTGTAACTAAGCTGCGGAATGTGTGGGATGTCTTTCCGTGTTCCTCAAACCGCAGAGAATATCCTACGGCAGACTCACAAGATATCATTCGCAGACGACAGGAACACTGGTGTCGTCTGCTATGAGCATCGTGCCTTTTCGCGTTCTGCTAACCGCACGGAATATCCTGCAGTTCAGTCAGAAGATATTCTATAGCAGACGACATCACCAGTGGTGTCGTCTGCAATGTGAATGGTGGCTTCTCGAGTTTTTCTAACCGCGTGGAATATCCTGCAGTTCAGTCAGAAGATTTTCTGTAGCAGACGACAACACCAGCGGTGTCGTCTGCTATGTGAGTGGTGGCTTCTCGTTTTCTTCTAACCGCGTGGAATATCCTGCAGTTCAGTCAGAAGATATTCTGTAGCAGACGACAGCACCAGTGGTGTCGTCTGCTATGTGTGTGGTGGCTTTTCGTGTTCTTCTAACCGTGTGGAATATCCTACAGTTCAGTCAGAAGATATCCTGTAGCAGACGACAGCACCAGTTGTGTCGTCTGCTATGTGAGTCATGCCTTTTCGCGCTCTTTTAACTGCGCGGAATATCCAACTGTTCAGTGAGAAGATATTGTGTAACAGACGATACAAGTGCCGTCGTTTGCTATACTTCCGCTCCAACTCCCAATATCTCAGCGTCGTGCGAATGTTCCACATAAGACACGACACACCTTCGATTTCATCAGCAGTTTCTTTTCTACTTTTTCTTCCACTAAAATACTCTACAAAGATGTCTCCCTTGTGAACACACGATTATAGTGCTTAAGAACACCATGGATTAATTCAGATGGCACCCAGATTACCTAAATTGAATAGTATCTGGATTTTTTCAGATGGCGCACGGATTAAATTGAATGGCGCCTGGATTATTTCAGATGGCACCTGGACTAATTCAGATGGCGCTTGGACTAAAATGGACGGGAAAACCTGTAGTTCATCATACCAGAGAAAACAAACATACCATACAAAACAAGAGAAATGCACGCGGACAGACTGTCTGCCCGCTCTGGCTGGGGGGGAGGGGGGGATATGTTTATTAACAAAAATAATTTTAAAAAAAGAAAGGAAAGGTAAGCCAGATGAGTGTCGGCTTGTTATTCCCAAAAAAAGTGAAAGGAGAAAGACAAAAAAGGCAAAGAAAAGAAGAAGGCAAAAGAAAACAAAAAGAAGGAAAGAAAAGGAAAAGGAAAATGAGGAACACAAAACTAGGCTAGCTCCTAGCCATTTTTTCATCACAAAATTAAAGCTGAAGAATCACACTCTGGCGGGATCCAATGATGTATGTAGAACTGGTATAGAAATAAGAGGAAGGAAGAACAGAAAAAAAAAAGAAAAACAGAGAGAACGTAAACAGTGAACATGTGCACCACTGAAGGCATTACGCCTTTGAAAACTAAGTGCAAAAGGAACAAAATGCATTGAATTCTCGGTGTTTGACCCGAAATGCGCGCAATATAATGAATATGGTCAATGAAATGGAGCAGGCGGGAGTTGAACCCGCTCCCAACGGATATGCGTTTCGAAGATCCTACTGGCAGCTGCTGGTACCTTTTCGACTGCTTCGTTTCATTGATCTGATTGCTTTGGGCGAAATTCAGGCTATGTGTTGTGTCATCCTCTGTGTTTCTTCGCCTCACCTTCTACTGTGATAATGAGTATGGTGGGCGGATACATATTTTACAAATTGTAAGATGCATTTTTGGGGTTGGTGCCTCTTCGCACTTTTGACCCGGGCGCGCCGAGCGCCAAAGGTTGGTGTCAGTCTCTAGCGGGACTTCCCGGGGTAGGCGGCGCCCCCCAAGTTCATATTCCGGGGGGGGGGGGGGGGGGCCCGGAGTTGGCGCCTATAGTTGCAGCCATCTGATCGCATGCTTGTCTCCTGTTCCTATGTTCTACGATTAAATGAATGTCACAGAGCAGGGACTGCATTTCACGCTCTGTTCTAACAGCCCTAGGTACTGTTAGCGAAGTAAGAATTTCATCAAATACACGAAGAGCACATATTTACGCGTAGGCTGTTTCATTCAGGAGACCATATTTGCGAACTTCAGTGACTAATTGCATGGAGTAAATTTCGGGGTCAGAGGACTAAAATGGGGAGTAATTGAATCTAGGGGACTAGAAGCTGCAATTTCTCCGAGTTTTACTCCGTTACAAGTGTTACCGGGGAAAAGATGTCTCATCGGCCTACGGGGGTGAAGTTAGAAACTCACAACACTTCTTTCCGGCGCGGGAGAATGAAGTACCGTTTCTACCGTGCCGGACGACCTACGCATGTCAGACCGCCGGGAACTTTCCCGATAGGGTCCATGGACAGTCCGCCCCTATTGGCGGTAGCCAGCTGCTACGGGTGCCGCCCCACCCATTGGTTTATCCAGAATCGCAAACACTCTTGCGAAAACACTGTTGCGAAGAATTGGGGTGGGGGTCATTAATACAGTTGCGAGCCCTTTCTGGTAGCAGCCGTTCAATTTCGTTTCCGTTACTGTTCCTGGTAAAGGGACGGCCCTTGTGGAGCTGGAGTGGACGCTCCTTCTAGCTCTGCAAGCACACGGGCCCGTTCCGGGACTTTAAAAAAAATATCTAGGGAAACGTGTCTTCGCCCTGTGTAGTGCCCTGAAGAAATCCTCACGGTTGGGATAGTGCAACTGGATAGGGCAGGGACAGGGACAGAGACAAGAACAATCGCTAACTTCCAACTGATTTATTGGGACCAATTCGCCTATGACTAATGATGTTACGAACCTGTCGAGGTTCGAATTCGCATAAGTTCGCGAAATTCGAACTTTCTTTGCATTCGAAATTCGAAAAAGTTCGACTGGATTGCGCATACGCGTATATCTTTACCGAATACGGAAGCACATATCTTCGGCCTCGAGAAGCTGTCACATGTGTTCTGTTATGTCTGTAAGGGCCAATCAGTGCCGTGTATGCAAAAGGGAGTCTGGCCATTAATGGGACCTGCCTATACCTGGAGCTCCGCCCACTTTTTGAGCTCTCTGGCCAATCACGAGCCAAAATACAGTTTGCTATTAATCCAAGGCTATCCAAGCTATATATTACCTGTATTCACTGGGTGCCGACATTTTCGGTAAACTGGATTGGATTAGATTGAATATAATATTCCCTGACGACCTAGCAACATACTTTTAAGGCCGCGTACCCACATGCGGAGAATCTGCGCGGAAACGCGAACGCGGCGCGGTAAACTCTTGCCGCTGTGCGGGAAAAGCCACCTCCGCTTGCCGCTTTATGGCGATCGCGCAGTGCATGATTTTTAGCGGCATCCGCATATGCTCCGCCAATCAGGAAGTAACCGGAAGTTGCGTGCGTTCTTATCTTCCGGCCTCCCGCACGGAGAGCATTGACGGCGTCCTTGACTGGAAGGACTGGAAGGTATGTCGCAGTGATGCTCACGTTTTTTAGCCGTCGAATTTATGACGAAGGAAATAAAATGTCATTGCTGCCTACATTATAGAGCGTTGCGTTAAAATGACTTTTTGGGTCGACACTGGAATAAAATTTGGGAGTGCAGGTAAGTAAAGTGTAAGATATTGACTGTCATAGTGTCAGGGAACATTGTTCACAAGAAAAGAATGCGCTATCGCCACAGCGAGTGAACCCAAAGCCTGCGTTTCTTGCGTCTGCGATGCTGATTTCACAAAAGCTCAGACGTGAGAACGGAAACGTTCACTACAGTCAGTAGCTCGACTTCGCTGTCGCCCGCCATCTTTTCAAGCTTTCGCTGTGGTTCGGCTGGGCCAGAGGGCGCTCCTGATTACGGCATTCAGCGGCACTTGTGGCGATTGTGCTAAGTTTTCCAAAGTAGCGTGCTCTCTCATCACGCACATGGTATGCGCTGTGTCAGAATGGCCAAGGTGTGTTGCGCTTTTGAATAAGGCAAAACGGACCGAGGATTGTTCCCCCGTCAAGTCGGAAGAAGAGAAACCGTCACCAGCGGCGCGTTTTCGGCGCATGGCAGAATATTATCGGACAGGCTCGAAATACGAGTAAAATGTGCCTCCCAGGTGCAATAGATCTACTAGCTCTGAGTGAAACCTGACTGAAGAATAAAGCCTGAATGCATACAGTTGGATATATCTGGTTTCAAATGTTTTTCTCAGGTTTATAAAGAGGATGTGAGAGCCGGTGGAGTAATGATTTATGAAATGAATGGAGCGAGCGCTACGAATGTTTGTCAGCAGCCAGAAGCCGGCTCTTTTTATGAGCGTTACATTCTTTCTTTTCCCACTTTGATTACTTCAACTCAAGCTACCACTTGTAACATATCCTTGACTGTTTCGGAAGAGAGGAATATGGAAGTCAGATCAGAACAATCATCAGAACAGGGATTTAGATGCATTCGTGGCTGAGATTACTGACTTCGAGACACTTGACTGTGAATGAGAACTAACTTAATGAGAGACATGTCTCGACTACAACAGAACTTTCATAATACAAGCACCAATTGCAATGACTCCCGGTGGATCCTGCGTACGTATGATGATTTTGGGATTCATATGCACTCGCGACATCTCATACTTCTCCTATGCCTGACATGCACTCGCTATCTGGGAATTTGTTCCACCTATATCTGTAGAATATGTAACTAAGAATAAAAAAAAAATGCGTAGTCCACATTACTCATGATTTTCACATAGTACTACGCAACCCAAGACATAGGTCTACGTCTATGACAGAGTGCCGTAGACGCAGGCGAGCTGGTGGACAAAATTCATTATGAAAAATGCCTGAGCGTGGGGCACGAAGAAGATACAAAGGCCAAACAGCTCAAGTTTATAAGCTTGCAGAATCACACAGCTATCAGCTTGAATTTGAATGTAAAAAAAGAAAAGAAAAACAGATGTGATACAAGTACGCTGTGGTGTTCTTTGTGCAGTTCGTGCGTTTCAGTAACGCGGTTCAGGCTTCTATTCTTCCCGTTCCCCAGGCTGTACATTCTCAGATATTGCACGGAAACAGGTGGAAGGTCGTGCACAGCGCATGTAAACACATTCTTCGCCTGACGAGTCTACTCTGAAACTTTTCCTCCCTGTACCACCAGGGGAGAAAGGCGGCGCTAGTGTCGCGCTGTCAAACTCCAGGCGAACGTCCCTATAGCTGGGGCGGCATCCTTACGCGTCCGCTTGCAGCAGGCGGTTGTGCACATCTCTACCGTACCGCATGTGGGAACGCGGCCTAACGGCGCCACAGCGCCATCTGGATGGAGAGGGGCATGTCGGGAAGACTCAGAATAGCAGAAGGACAGAAGTAGCAGAAGCAGAAGTGCTTGCTAGCAGAACTGATTGGCCGGCAGAACCGCTACTTCCCTAGTAAAAAAAAACAGCCTGGATCCACTGTGGAACCAGCCTGGAAAGGCCATCCCAGGCTGGGGCTAGGCTGGACAAGGCTGTTTCCATGCTGGGTCTAGTGCTGTTTGAATTTCCATTCTGAAACCATCCAACTTCCACTCGGAAACCAGGATGGTTCCCTGCTGGAGCCGAGCTGGAAATTGGATATTCGAGCGACTACGCTGGGTTGTGCGAGATTGTTCACTGTGAACGCTGTGAAGATAATGTTGGCTTATATACGGGGGGGGGGGGGGCGAAATTAATTTCACAAACGTGTGCAAATAGTTTATGCTCAAATATAATCAAATAAATAAATAAAATAATAAATAAATAAAATAACAAAATAAATAAATAAAATAAACAAATAAATACCCAAAGGTGTGCAAGGTTATGCACAGAACTCCATGTACATGAGTAGATTGCAAAAAAAATATTGTTGATTGGCTTCACGCTGCGAGACGTCAGCTTTCCCGGTTTGTCAAACCGAAACTTTAGCCATAATGCTCACATCGTAAAATGCGACCAACCGCCATCGGCAGCAACTCAGAATCTGCTTTGAACTGGGAACAGTCGGTTGTCGTGTTGACGTCTTGGTAATTTAGGTGTTTCCTCCTGCATTTCACCTTCGCCGACCGTATAAAAGTGTGAACGTCTTTGCATTTGTGTAGTCGTGTGCTCTGTTATGCATTTTGTTCCTGAATCCGTGCACGAGCTCTATTACGACAAAGGGTAAGCGGTGTGTGTAGTACGGTTGATCCCCAAGTCCTAAATCTGAACCAAGAGGTGCAGGTTAAATGAAAACGAGCGACTGAGAAGTGACCTTTGTGATTTCGCACATGCATGTATCAAACTTTGCATCAAACTGTCACATTATCGTCTCATTGTGTTGCCACTGTTGCTGCATCTACGCTATTTGTAGTATATCTATTATCATACCTGTTATAGGGTGTTAGTTATTGTTGTTAAAAGAAATATTTGAATTTATTGCTGATTGTCACTTTATTCATTTATTATAGTGTGTTTCCACTTTCTGCAGCAATTTATCTTGTATAAGTTGCTTCTACTTGAGCGGAACCTCCTGCCTTGGTACATAAGTTCCAGCAGAAGGTATAGGCTGAAGTGGAAGCACTCCTACATCGGGACCCGATAATCCGGCTGGAGACATGCTGCATTCCAGCCTGTGTCCACTGTGGAACCAGTTCTAGACCAGTCTTTCTCCGGCTGGATGCAGCCTGTTTCTAGCCTGGTACAAGCCCGTTTCCAGGCTAGATCCAGTTAAATTCCAGGCCGGAACCAGCCTGTTTCCAGGCTAGATCCAGTCCAATAATCCAGCTGGAATTTCCACTGCATTTCCAGCTGGAATTTTTACTAGGGTTGGAACAGACTGTCGGTATTATGCGTATTTTAACTATGAAATATAACAAGATTGAATCAAGAACGGGCAAAGGTGTGTATATGGATAAGTACGGCATAAAATGCAAATTTTTGGCCATCCGTAGCGTTTTTCTTACTATTTGCCTGTGATCGCTGTCGTTACTAGGCCTAACAAGGACGACGAAACATTATTTTCAGGTAAACATCGAATTTAATCGGTAAACATCGTAATTTAAAGGTGATTTGCAAGATAATTGCAACACAATGTACACTTACGGAATAAAATTGACGTGATTTGTGAAAAAAAAATTGTCATGAAATCCTCGCTTCGCCGTTCCAAGCTACGCCGCCATTTTCGGGAAAATTTTGGTGTCATGGCGGCCCGCATAGAAAACAGCAGCCAATGAAAAACGCTCAATTTGATTGACAGGTCGAGCCTCTTTTTTAGGCTCCTCCTAATGGCCAGACTCCCTTTGGCATACACGGCACTGAGGCGAATTCTCAGCGCCGCCCGACGCGACGTCGTGAGCGGGCGGCGGAAGTAGAGGCGTGTTGGAACTCAAGTAGAGACAAAGAGAACCGGCTGGTTTGACGGCGAGAGCCCAACTGATTTATTTTCCGCGGCTACGCGGGCGCGAGATGTTGAACCAGGATGACGATAGCACCGCTGGGGCTGCTACATGGCTCCCCCCTCAGCGTAGCGGTTGATGAGATGAAGGAGCGGAGAGGCCCAGCGGACACGTCGTTGAGGGGTGTGGCGGGGGAAGTACTGGGGAGGATTGGGGAATCAACAGTCTGTGGTAGAAGCCGGGGCGCGTCGACTTCGTCGTCCAGGAAAGCCGGTTTGAGTCGGTCGAGCGAGACCGTTTCCGTGCGGTTGGCTATTTGGACTGTGAAGTGCTTGGGGCCACGGGACACGACCAGAAAGGGTCCGTCGTACGGGGCCTGGAGGGGCTTGCGCACCCCGTCGTGTCTGACAAAGACGTGGGTAGCCGTCTGCAGGAGAGGGTGCTGGTAAGACGGGCGGGCGCTAGATCGGGGGGGGGGGACGGGGCTGGAGGTCGGCGAGGCAGGACCGTAGTCGCTCGACATAGGAAGTTATGTCGACTGGAGTAGTCGGGGCAGCAGGTGGGAAGAAGGCACCGGGAATACGGAGCGTGGTCCCGTAGACAAGCTCAGCAGGGGTACATTGGAGGTTCTGCTGGATGGTTGTTCGTAGCGACAGCATTATGAGAGGCAGAGCTTCTGTCCAAGGGCATGTGGTAGTGGCTTTGAGGGAAGTCTTAAGGCTTCGGTGGAGGCGCTCTACCATTCCGTTAGCTTGGGTGTGGTATTGCCGTGGTACGGGTCTTGTGTCCGCCCAGCAGGGCGGAGAGCTCGGCGAAAAGGCGGGACTCGAACTGCCTGCCTCGATCCGTTGTAATGGTAGCGGGCGCGCCGAATCGGGCGACCCATGTCTGCACGAAGGCAGCTGCTACCGTAGTAGCGGAGATGTCAACAATAGGCGTGGCTTCCGGCCATCGAGAGAACCTGTCGATCATCGTGAGGACATAGCGGAATCCGTTTGATGGAGGCAGAGGGCCGACGAGGTCAAGATGTATGTGCGCGAAACGGATGTCCGGTTCAAGGAATCGACCGGGTTTCGAAGTCGTGTGCCGGGTGACTTTGGACGTCTGGCAAGCCTGACAGGAGCGAACCCAGCGCTTGACGTCGCTGCGCATACCAGGCCAGACGTAACGGGAAGAAATTAGCTGTTGCGTGGCCCGGATACCGGGGTGCGCCACAGAATGGAGGTGATCAAACACCGAGCGGCGTACTGCAGGGGGTAGGAATGGTCGAGGAGTGCCACGGGAAACGTCGCAGCAGATTGGGGCACGAGCTTCGGGGAAGGTTACGTCCTCAAGAATCAAGCTTGTCGACGCCGCTGACCGCAGAGACTTCAGTTCTTCGTCTCGGGCTTGAAGCTCGGCTAGCTGGTCAAGTGCAGGCGGCGCGGTCGCAAGGGGGGAGAGATCTATGTCAACGCGGCTGAGGGCGTCGGCGACAGGGTTGAGGTGGCCGGAGATGTGGCGGATGTCTGAGGTGAACTCTGCGATAAAGGCAAGATGTCGTTGCTCACGACCGCAGTAGTTGGCTCCGGAAGAACGGAATGCGTAGACGAGCGGTTTGTGGTCCGTAAAAATTGAAAAAGCACGGCCTTCGAGGAAATGTCTGAAGTGCTTGACGCTAAGGTAAATTGCGAGTAGCTCCCGACTGAAGGTACTATAGCGCGTTTCCGGTGGACGCAAATTGCGGGAGAAGAATCCCAGGGGCTGCCATGATCCAGAATCGCCTGATGTCCTCTGCTGGAGGACCGCGCCTACAGCTGTGGAGGAAGCGTCCACCATGAGGGCGGTTGGTGCGCCATGTACCGGGTGCACCAGCATGGTGGCGTTAGCAAGAGCTTCCTTGATGTTGGCGAATGCGGCAGAAGTGTCAGCAGTCCAGGACAGAGACGAGGTGGCGGAGCGCTTGATGGACAGGAACGATTCGAGTGGTCTTAATATCTCCGCACAGTGCGGGATGAAGCGGCGGTAGAAGTTTGTCATCCCCAAAAATGTCCGTAGCTGCTGCAAGTTGGCGGGTTGCGGAAAATCTATGATCGCTCGGATTTTGGATGGTAGAGGAGAAATGCCAGCCGAGGAAATGTGATGGCCCAGGAAGTCCAATTCGGGAACGCCGAACTCGCTCTTGTTAACGTTGATTATTATGCCGAAATCGGTGAGGCGGGAAAATAGCTGGCGCAGGTCGGCGTCGTGCTGTTCTGGTGTTGGACTGGCCACCATAATGTCGTCGATGTAGGCATGGACATTCGGCAGGCCACGGATGACACGATCGATGAACCATTGGAACGATTGGGCTGCATTACGAAGGCCAAATGGCATCCGTGGAAATTCGAAGAGCCCGAAAGGGGTCGTTATGGCCGTTTTTGGGATATCTGCCTCGGCAACGGGGATCTGATGGTATGCCCGTATGAGGTCCAGCTTCGAGAATATAGTAGCGCCATGTAAGGATGCTGTGAAGTCATGGACATGGGGAATGGGGTACTGGTCGGGGATGGTAACGGGATTTAAGGCTCTGTAGTCCCCGCAGGGGCGCCAGTCGCCGGTCTTCTTAGGCACCATGTGCAGCGCCGACGCCCAGCTGCTGGAGGATGGGCGGATGATTGACATTTCCAGCATGTGGTCGAACTCCGCGCGTGCAATGGCCATCTTCTCCGGCAGAAGACGGCGGGGACGAGTGAAGACCGGGGTTCCAGTGGTCTTGATATGATGAACCACGCTGTGCTTCACGGGCTGGGTCCAGTCAGGAGGGCGAGTTAGCTGCGGGAAGTCCCTCAAGATGGCGAGGAAGGGGTTGCTTGAGTCTTGGTAGAAGGCAATTCGAAGCGATTGCAAGGACGAACGTATGCCCGACACAGTGAGGCTGGTGGAGGAGTCTATGAGTTTGCGGCGGCGCATATCGACGAGGTGATGGTGGTGGGTAAGGAAATCGGCTCCGATAATGGGTTGGGTTACGTCAGCCACGAGAAAAATCCACCGAAAGGTGCGTCGGAGGCCGAGGTTTAGGGTGAGCGACCGCTGAGCATAGACCGGGATTCGGGAACCGTTCACTGCAGTAAGGGAATACAAGGATTGTTGTCGACGGTCTGTACGGCTTGCGGGGATTACGCTGACTTCCACCCCAGTGTCAATGAGGTAACGTCGGGCAGAAGCTTGCTCGCGGACGTAGAAGAGGCGACTGGAGGAAGAGCCTGGGCCATTGGTCGCCATCAATGGTCCGCCGACTGGTTTCCCTGTTGTTGCCATGAGCAAGGTAGGAAACAGTGGTGTGCGTCAGCACCGAAGCGGCGGTGGTACCAGCACATTGCAGGACTGCGGTCTCGGCTGGCGGCACGGTTGGTGGAAGGGGACCGTCTTGTCCTGCGGCCACTTCGGTCGCGACTTTGCCGTCGGAGATGGGTGTCTGGTCTTGACGCGTGGCAAGCGGCTATGACAGCGGCCAGGGAGCGGAACTCGCGACAAAGGTCATCAATGGTGGACTGCGGGGGCAGGCGTGGTTGAGGTCGGGCAGGTTCCGAAGGGGGCAATGCAGGGAATACTGCAGCTACAGCTGGATTGGCCACCTCCATAACCGCGTCAGCAAGAGTGGCCAGCTGGTCGAGAGTCATGTCAGCCGCTGTGGCCAGGACCATTTGTACATTCTGCGGGAGTCGCTGAAGAAAGAGCTCACGCAGAAGGTCATCGTCCACGGAAGCTGATTGATCGCCGAGCAGCTGTCGCATGCGCTGCAGTAATTGAGAGGGCCTGCGATCACCGAGCTCTTCTGTCGAGAGAAGCTGTTGCAGGCGTGAGCGGCTTGATAATGTCGTTCGCTGGAGAAGAGCCTTCTTTAGCTGGTCATACGGCGTAGAAGGGGAAGGACTTGCTAGTATGTCGTAGACTTCATTCGCAGCAGAGGGAGTAAGGGCAGAAATGACATGGTAAAACTTGGTCTGTTGTGCGGTTATGCCAGCCAAGTTAAATTGCGCCTCAGCTTGGAGAAACCACACAGCTGGGTTGCGGTCGAAATACGGGGGCAGCTTCACGGCGACGGCAGCCAGTGAAGACATCGGGGATGGAGCAGAGCTGGTTTGCGGGTCCCCGAGAGGCATGGCGGAGCACGGGCCAAGGTTCTAGAATGTTCGGTCACGGAACGTTCGGGTCACCAGTTGTTGGAACTCAAGGAGAGACAAAGAGAACCGGCTGGTTTGAGGGCGAGAGCCCAACTGTTTTATTTTCCGCGGCTACGCGGGCGCGAGATGTTGAACCAGGATGATGATAGCACTGCTGGGGCTGCTACAGGCGCATTTCCGCCGCCCCGTCAGAGCGCACGATTTTCATGTTTCCACCACAATGGCATTCCGTCGTCCAAAGCAGACGAAAAATCAGGAGGCGTAGCCTTTCTATGTCACCTTATTGGTCTCCAGTGTAGACGACCTGCGCCCCTATGTCATTGACTACGTAACGCCGCCGCGCGAAGCATGCTGGTGGGCACTATCAGCTTTATCAGCCTTATATATTAGCCGACGCGTTTTTCCAGCTTCTTACCCACCACAGCAAAATATAACCTCGAACTAGTCTCAAGGTATATTTAAACAGGTAGCGGAACTCCCATAGGCCCCTGTGTCTTCAGAATGACACCATGATAGAGACGGTCAGCGCCATCCATCCGTTGCGCGGACTACTACGATTGTAAATAAATGACGCCAGAGACGGCGTCACTAGTATGAATAATAAGTAGTGCATAATTAGCCATGCACGTTTATATTGGCCCACTTCGCTTGCCTTGTGTTCCCTTTTCCGCGCCCACTCAACAATACCAGACGAGAACACAGAAAAATAAAGCATATCAGATGTAATGAATCATATCCATTCCAAATACATACAGTTATCACAGATTTTGACAACTCCAAACAGAAAGGCGTCGTGATGACCACAAAGAAATTAGAAAGGCTCACATAAGGCCCATTTCTCACCTAGAGCTATACGTACATGTAGTGATTAGACGTTTGCATTTATTCAATGAGTGGCCGTTATAGGTCCATTGCAACAAAACACATCGTTGGTGCACAGTTGGTTCCTGCTAACACTCACACCATCATGGCCGCTCGTCCCATGACGAAATGTTTTTTTTTTTTCGCGGGCCAAGCAACAGGGGATGCATTGTATTCATCTGTTCACGCCTGTTAATCTTGGTCTACAGCACGGAGATGTGAAGGTCGCTTCCTGTTTAACCGAAAGAGTGTACGAACTCCGTATTACAATGCACGGACACACGGTACGGATACACAGACACACGGATAAACACCCCCGAACTGCGTCACATGCGCAAAGGAGCAGGGTACGGAAATGTACTGGAGTGGTAGATGATCTCGTATATGTGCACGAGCGGGGCAACAGAAAGCTTTTTCTACATTGAAATTAAGAATAACCTATTAGTACACACACAAGCCAGGCCCATATTGTAAAATTTTTCTGTTTACAACCGTACTTCTACTGTCAACAGGATCGCTCGCGCCTCTTGCTGGTGGCCTTGCCGATGGGTCTGATTTGGTATTTTCGCTAGTTTTCGCTACCAGTTTAGATATACCTTGCTAGTCTTCTCGTGACGTCACATGTTTGTAAACAGAGGGTCGTTCGTTCTCGGCAGCTCTCGCCGACGTCGTGGAAGAAGTTCGGCATGGCAATGTTTTGGCTCGACGTCTCTCCTCTCCCAGCGCTGGAAATGCGCTTCTATTTCCGCCGCCCGCTCACGATGTCACGTCGGGCGTCGCCAAGTGAGAACTGGTCCTCATATGATGCTGTAATTTAATTTAGTGAGTCAAAGTGTCCTTATTTGACTTTCTGTAAGCCGGGTGGAAAACCAGGTTGTCTGTTACGAGCACCATCGCGTGGCGCATATCTCAGCGCGAGAAACGTGCCGTATAGTACGCTGGGCGCAAAATATCAAGCGGAGAACCGGTTTATAGCCATAGCCCCATATCTTGAACTCTGACATAGCAACCGTTATCGGTATATTTAAAGTTCGCGCGCTCCAAAGCCGTTTTGATAGGCTCGCGCAAGAGCTCGTGGCGAATCACAGGCGAAGGTATGCATTTAACGCGCGTTATGGGGATAACAACAAGTTGAAGATAGGGTTCCCGGGGCGGATCCAGGATTTTTCTGAGAGGGGGGCCCAGCGTTGCCAGCACGATAGATACGCGATCTAGGTCAATTAAGCACTATGTGAAGACAGAAATTGAGGAGGGGGTCAGGACATCCTGACCCCCCCCCCCCTCTCTAGATCAGCCCCTGTTTCTAGCGCGTCAGCAGCCTCTTGATATTTCATGCGACGGCAACGTGGCAATCACAGCGTGGCATGCGTATCACTTCCTGGTTCCGCAACCCATGGAAATCGCTGTGTTTTGATTTTGACACTGTATCCACGTGTTGTATGGTTGTCATGACAGCCGTCTCAAAATATATGTTATACTTCAAGATGACGAGAGGTAGACGGAAGCTCTTCGCTATTAAGATATTAGAAGCAAACAATACAGAAACGTACTGAAGACGGCCACGTGGGAAGAAATTGCAACGACATTTGGTTGCTCAGCATTATGTGATAGCGGCGGCGTGTCTGCATCTGGCTAAACCAGTTCAACGTTTAACCTTCTTCTTGCTTCCCAATCGCTTTTTCTCGCACCGAAATCTGTTTCTGTAGCAAATAAATAAATATATTTTTTACGATATGTGTTTTACTAGTTTTGCATTAGTCATATTGCACATGTACTGGCAACACTGCAAGATTTTTTCTCTTGGCGAGTTCCCCGTTTCACTATGGTTTCACGGCGTGCACTTAATCCATGCGGTTTGGCCCGAGTGTTTTCGCCGATGCGTTTTACGCGCTGGCGGTTTTGCGCCCCGAAATACGCCGCATGCGGTTCCAGCCTTACTGCGGCGGGACGAACACGTTGCATAAACAAACGTCTTTTAAATTTTCCTGCGCATGTTGTGTATTCTTAGCATTCGATTACACACTCAATTTTATGGATTGTAAAAGCTTTATCACTAACAATATTTCTAATTTGGGATTGCGAACCTGTCTAGAAATTCGAAAGTTCGTCGAATCGCGCGAACCACAGTGGGTTCGACTGCGAACCTCAGGTTCGCAAAACGTTCATGACATCGCTAGCATAACAACTAGCCCAAATTTCCGCCCTTGTGAATCCTGAGTCCAGCGATTCTGCATGGGCGCGCGCAACCACGCCGCCTTCCAATGTCTCTCTCATTCACAGACGGACGCTACCAGTGCAAAACAATACTGCCATGCTATGGTGAAATGAAAAAGAAAAAAGAAAGGTCGTCTTCGTGCCGTATCGTGAAGACTGTGGCACAGAGCTCTCTTTGCATACGCTTCCATGGCTGACTGCGACGAGCGAGCGACAGATGCATCCTGAAGATTCCGTGTTGCGTTTCCCATGAGATGGCGTAGTTATTCGGGGCATGTGTTACTAAAGAGTAGAGCCCTCATAAAAAAAGGAAAAAGAAATCACACGGGTCTTCGCGTAACAGTAAGAACCATCACCCGAACTCGATACCAGGCCCCAGGTGAAAAATATCTGCAAGTGGAACCACTTGCAAGTTGTTTGAGAAACAAATAGCCCTTTGGGAAACCACTTGGAAATATTCCACTTGGAAAACCACTTGCATTCCGTTCCACTTTGGAACCCATTTGTAAGTGGTTCCACCTGTGGAACCACTTGCAAGTGGGTCCATTTCAGTTGCCAGTTTATAGTCAGTCAGACATGTGTTTTACAGCATAGTACTTTTATTTCATATTTTTGCGCTCGCAGCTAGTTTAGCAGCAATGCAAGGAACATACGGCAGCTCTGAAGTACAAAGGCAGACATAGATATTAAAAGGGTTCCGATCAAAACACCAATTAAATTAGCACACATGCATGCACATGACTACAATATGCCTTTTGCTCTACTTGAGTGAGAATATCGACACGATAATAACCCCTGCTGGAAATAGAAGGCATGACCTCAATGAATTCTCCCCGCAGTTTCAATGAGATCCAATGTGAAATGAGAAAGCCAATTCGTTCAATGTGTACAAGCGCAGTATTTCTCATTGAGGGAATTGGGAGTTTTGCAGGGAAGCTGCCTTGTGTACAACGTGTTCCACCGTGTTGTGTGGCGAAGACCGCATCCAGGGAATAAGGAACGAATTCAAGGAATAGACCTCTACTTGAGAAACGTCATCATGACGTTGGTAGACAAACTGAAACCGAAACCAATCGGAATGGGAGGGCCGGGTTCCACGAATGGGTACTTGTTCGTTGCCTCCTATTGAAAGAAAAGTAAGACCGAAGGTCGCATCCTTTTCAGGGACCATCGTAATCCCCTCAAGACCGTGGCTTTCGGGCGCGACCTTGTTCGCCTCTAGCTTCGAGCGTAGTTCAACTCTACCAAGTTGGTGGCGCTGTCGAACACTATGACGTCATTTGTTTACAAACAGGGAGAGGTCTATTGGTCTAATGGATATCAATGAGAAATGCTGATTTCCAATTGATTTGATGACAGACTACACCAATACAAGGAATGGGAAGCCAATTGAATGAATTGACCTAATGCGAACGAATGAGACACGATCACTCCCAACTGAAGTAATGACATGATACCTTCTGGGCGCCGTAGCACATGTTTCCCCATTCGCGCTCCAAAATAGTTCGCGTGATTTCAAATATTTTTGGATATTCCCTCGGAGGTAGAGGCGCCATGGTAACTTCGTTTTGCGCCTCTCACTTGAAGCTATTGTTTTTGCAATCCATGCAAGATTGCACTGCACGGAAGTGGAAGCGTCCGCCAAAGGGGTCGCGACAGCGCCGCCAGTGGCGGTCTTGGACGTATCCGACGTGATACCACGCCGCCCGTTCTATGCTTTCTCAAGTGGAACCGTAGCTTGCGTGGCGACCGCCGTAATTAGAAGGGCTTATTTTCGAAGTGCAAATAATGTGGAACCTTTCTGGGGCGCGAACGAAGAGAATGGAGACAAACTGCACAGAAGCAACCACCGTATTTATAATGCATCCAACAGTACGGAAGGAGAACAGCCACTCGCGTCTGTCCGGTCAAAACACCTGTAAGTGATACGTCGAGAGGATGGTTATTTGACTCCTCACAAAATCCTGGCTTGCTAGCGAACGCTATATACGTGTATTCCTCTGACTCCAGCCATTTGTAATATCATGTTTTTGACTGAGTCTTGCATTCCTTCCGTCGTCTTTGCACACACATAGCTTCGTCACTGAAATTTACATCGTGCGTCCGTTTTATCCGGGAGACTCTTTTCGGCTGTAGTTCGAGTCACACGGGCTCCGCGAACGTCATATGTCACGTGAGAAGGTCGCTTCTGCCCGCGCGCTGGATATTCTTCTAGCTGCGGAGAGATGTGGAATGTGGCCATGTGCTCGTAGCTTTATAAGGTAAATGTGTTTTACGCGCACTACTGCATAGCCTTGCTGGATGGACATGAGATGAGTTTGTGTAAAACCGATAGAGGTTCACTACACTGAGTGCATTCAGGTGGTTCTTCCTTTCGAGCGAAACGGGGAAGTGTCTGAAGTTTCACCGCTTCCCCGGGCAAAATAGGAAAGCCGACCGGTGACAGCGCTGGGTATTTGACACTCAAAATAATTCATACGGCAAGGAAAGCTTTTGTTCGTTTATTAAATTAAGCATATCATTCAAGATTGCAAGAAGAACGGTGCAAGGAAGCACCGAAGCCGCTGAACTTGCGTCTCAGAAATGCCGTGAAGAACAGGAAGGCTATACACAAGTGAACCACGAACAAGAGCCTTGTGAACAGCCAGGAGTGATTGCTCATCCATACCCCACTTGGCGCCAGCAAAATGACGAAGGACGGAGGTCCACCGCTGAACCTTCTTGTCAAGGTGATCGATGTGTTTTTTCCAGGACAAGTTGCAGTCGAGGACGACACCCAAAAATCTGTGATGTTTCACCTGCTTTATCGGCGAGCCAGCAAGAAACAGCTGATATCGGGGCATATGCTTCCTTGTAAAGGCGAGAGCTGCAGATTTGTCCCCCGATATATCAAAGCCGACCTTGGTGAAGAACTGCATGATTCTGTCCAGTGAGCTTTGCAGACGACGCCGAATTGCAGGTCTTGATTTTCCAACTGTCAACAGATACGAACATCATCGGCATACATTGAGATATTGATCTTGGATGTTATGCACGACTTCAGACCCACCATGACGAGGTTAAATAATATAGGGCTTAACACACTACCTTGTGGTACCCCGTGCGTTACCACGACTTCCGGTGCGGCTTCATCACGTGTGCGCACCGATACAAATCTCTGCTGCAGAAAATCAGCGAGCCACCGGAAAAGTTTAGTGGGAACACTAGCTTGTAATAGCTGATGCAACTCTACAGCATGGCTGACGGTGTCGTACGCTCTCTTCACGTCAAAAAAAAAAAAAAAAAACCGCCATTACGATTTTCTTATAGAACTTTGCTTGTTCGACAGTGGTGACAAGGTCAACGACGGAGTCCATTGAACTCCGGTGCCGACGAAAGCCAGACATGTCGTTCGGAAATACCCGACGCCGTTCCAGCCACCATTCTAGTCGATGAAGCACCATGCGCTCCAGCACTTTGCCGAGGCAACTTGTCAGGCTGACTGGGTCTGACGACGCAAGGTCTGAGGGATGCTTCCCAGGCTTTAGCAGAGGAACAACCAGGGCTTCTTTCCAGCCCCTGGGGGCCACGCTGTTGTTCCACGACGCATTGTACACTTGAAGAAGGCAGGACATAGCAGCAGCACCAAGGTTACGGAGGACTCTATAAGTAATGCCATCTTGGCCTGGCGATGATTGCGCTCGAGATGAACATAGCGCAGCTTTGAGCTCAGACAAAGAAGAATCCATGTCCATTTCTCGGTGGGTGGCCAGGTCCGCCCGTGCAACTACCTCCTGAAGACGAGAGGTATGTGCTTGATACTCCTCACTACTGGCAGCCCGAGAAGTGGCTGTGATGACTGTGCAAAAATCGGAAGCAACATCATGCTCAGTTTTATTGAGCGAACGGGCCAGCACACGCAGCGGATTTCTTTGAGGTGGAGTCTCCTTCAGACAGCGAGCCACGCTCCAAACTTTCGTGGCAGAGTGAAACTGTGAGAGGGTTGAGCAAAAGCGACGCCATCGCTGACGATCTACTACCTCAAGTGCCGGGAGAAAGTATACCCATAGAGTTTACTTAACATATTTAACATATTGTTCATCGACTATAAGAAATACATAAATTGTCGAGCCTGAATTATTTCCATAAAGCTAAAGCAACAATCAAAAGCAAAACCATATTACTTTTAAACTTGCAATGTAACAGTTCCTTCATGAATTCTTTCAGTCCAGAGCAATGTAAACAAACAAACAAGAAAACACCCGTCGGTCAATGAGGCTTTCGGCGGACTCCAGAGGCGCCAATTTAAAAAAAAAAAAAAGAACAAACGTGGTCGGTGGATTCGACAGATTCGATTCGCCGTCTTGGCCACTAGGATTCGGATTCCCGAATCTCGGATCCCTGCCTAGGATTCGTGGATTCGGTTGGCACATCCCTAGTTTCCAGAAATGTCGGTTTTCTCGCTCTCCTCTACCCTTTCACTCTCCTCTCGCTGAATGTCCATCCATCGGCGCCACAAATAAACAAAAAAAAGCAAAGCAAAGGAATCTTTCGAAACGACATCAAGGTGAAAAACCGGGCGTGTTGGTGTTATCTTGCATCCCGTTCCCAGTGCTAGTTCGTCATGCTTTCGAAACATTTATTTCTCTCAAAGCATAGTCTGACAGCAAGCAATGAAGCAATGTGGACATCTCAGTACGTACATGATATAAAGCTCAAGTAACGAGCTAACGAATTACCTGTATCTTCAACCTCGCTGAACGAACGATGAAGTGACCGTTAAAATAAGCAAACTCACCACTCGCCTCTCTAAAGAGTTCCATGCTCACCTGTTATCTGCATTCCGTTTTCAAGGTCTCTCCCAGGACCGGCGTCTACGGGGGGGGGGGGGGGGGGGGGCTCGTCACAACTTTTTTTAACGATCGTCCGAAGATCTGAATTAACATAGCGCAAACGCAGGCTGGCTGGTGCATTAAATCCATGAAGCAAGTCTGAGAATGGTAACGAACTTTGTGTATGTTCGTGTCCCATCCTCAGGCTTGTTTCATCATGGAGTCAAAAAATCAGTATATTTCAGAAATAATCTGTAGATGTTGCCGGAAATCTGTAGATCTCCATACAAATCTGTAGATGTGGCAACACTGGCTCCCGTAGCCTCAGCGGTCCATAGAAAATGGAAGGCCTCAGAACCACGTGATCTCTAGGAGCCATTCACAGGACACCTCAGATCCAACCGCGGAAGTGAAGTGCGCATGCGCAGACCGTCCCCCTCTCCTAACCTCCTTGCCATTCTTGCCCGGGGGTTTGTCGTCTGCTCTCGCTTCGCGAACTTCACGCGTTTTGTTTGCATGATTGCTAGTAACGTCGTAATGTGTTGATCAAAGTTGAACGAAAAGCGACGAAGGTTTATGACTCAAATTTATTTTGCTTCATAAACTGTACAAAAAATTACACTACATACACATGTCTTGTCACAGGTTTCACCGGAGCATTACGCTTCTGAACAATAAAGAGCAGTCTAACAAAATCAGTCCACATACCTAGTAGGTAGAGGTGAAATTTACCGGCGATGGCCATGGGAACACTGAGCTGTTTCGTTGTAACAAACACAGGAACACACGTCGAGCTGTTCTGTTCAACCCAACTCTGGCACAAGAGGCAATCCAGCGTGAAGTGGTCGCCGCACAACAGTCTATTATTGAGCTCAGACTGCCAGGTCATTTCGCTGAGGGCGTTGTGCACAGGCAATCCATGCTGATTCCTGTTGAAACATCAAAGCGTACGTGTCACAAGCGTTCGTAAGTCGCAGCAAATGGTCGAATAAGTGCGACGTGACAGACAACTAGTACAACCAGAACACAATACCGGCATTCGAGCTGTACAAATTACAGCACCGCACAGTGAAACGCCCCAGACATTAGTGACTTTATAATGCACTTCACACGATATACTGCATTGTTTCCTTGAGTAGAAAGCATCAAACTTGTCTTACCGTTCACCGACGGGAAATCGGAAGAAGGAATGCAGAGTTCAACACGAAGGATTTCCTGCGATGTCCTTCTTCTTTACATTCTTCTGTGATGAGCTGTAGCTCTAGTTCGTCACAATCTAAATTAAAGCATTGAAATAACTCGCTTGCGTCCGCGAGAACGAAAATAACGGTCGGAGCGAACACAATACACGAGCAAAAGCACGCAGACAGTCGACGCGAACATGCACGAATGGGCCGCTGGGCCAGGGGCGCGGAGCTGTAGTAGAAATCTATTGTAGCTGAAAACTCACGTGACCTCCGGAGCTGGACCAATGACTGAGGACTAGCCACCCTATTTTGTTATTGTTTTATTATGTCGCGAATGACGCAAAGACGTGTCATCCGTTTCTCCCTCTACTTTTCTCCTCTCTGCTCTGCTTCCCATCTTCTTTTGTTCCTTTTTTTTCTTCAATTCACTGTTTTTCTGGTTCGCGTTTGCCGGAATGCAGTGTGAGTTACAGAAATACGACGAAGCCTTGGTTGTTTTTGTCACATGAAGTATTTTATTGTGCGACATACGGTTATTCAAGCAAGACGTACGAGGGTGGTTCCATAATTTTCCGGCCCGACCAACTTTTAATAGTCATAGAGACGAAACAAGTGTATCACTTTTCGACATAGTCACCCTTAACTTCGATGCACTTTTGACACCTTTCAACCAGCATTCTTATACCCTTGAAAAAATAGTCCGAAGTTTTGTCCGCAAATGCTGGAAAGATGCCTCTTGCACCTCACTATCGTTTCGAAATCTCCGTCCTCTGAGATCCCTCTTCAAGTTTGAGAACAGGAAGTAGTCACTCGGTGCCAAGTCTGGACTGTAGGGTGGGTGGTGGATTTCTTTGAAGCCGCACTTCTTCAGTGCAGCCTTGGCAACAGAAGCCCTGTGGACAGGAGCATTGTCCGGGAGCAACCGGACACCTCGACTCAACCTGCCGCGCCTCTGTTCCTTGATGTCGTCTCGCAGTCGGTGCAGGAGTGAAGCATAATAAGGCGCATTCACTGTGGTGTTCCTCTCTTTGAAGTGGTTGAGGAGGATGCCGTGACAATCCCAAAATATTGTTGCCATGATATTCTTTGTGGATTGTGTGACCTTGGCTTTTCTTGGGGGTGCTTCTCCTGGTTTGCGCCATTCCATCGACTCCTTTTTCGAAAGTGGATCATAGTAGAGCACCATAGTCTCATCCCCTGTGACAATTGACTTCAATATTTCTTCTTCGTTCTCTTGACAGAGCTCCAAAAACTCTTTGGCACAGACAACGCGCTGTTGCTTTTGAACTGACGAGAGGAGTTATGGCACCTAGAGTCACTAGCTTATTTAGTGACTCTAGTGGCACCCATCTCGCACTGACCTTTTTCATGTGAAGGCCCTCGCCGATGTTGCGAAAAACGGTTGTTTTGGAAAGCCCCAGCCTTTCTGAGATTTCCTTCACCTTCAGACGCCTGTCGCTCAGCACTTCTTCCTCGACAAGCGACAAATTTTCTTGTGTCACCACTTCCACTGGACGACCATCGCGTGGATCCTTCAGTGGACTCTCGCCCCAGTCGAAACTGCTTAGCCCAGCCTTTTACCGTTGTGTACGACGGAGAGGCTTCCCTGTACACGTTGTCCAGTCGCGCTTTAATTTCTTTAGGCGAAAGTTCCTCTTTTGACAAGAATTTTATCACAGAGCGGTACTCGATTTTTTCCATTTTAACTGAAGAGTGCACCCTGGCTGTTTGAAATGCCGCTCTCCAACCGACAAAAGCATGGAGACGGTTGAGGGTGGTGCTCCGGCCCTCCAACAGATGGCACCACGCGTCCTTAATCGCATTTTCAAATTCGCGCGCATTTTCTACCTCGGGCCGGAAACTTATGGAACCACCCTCGTACACAGCATGACTGCGGTAACGAAAACAACATGACATTAATATTGCTCTGGAATTTGCTTGAAGAAGCGTGATAATGTCGGACTGCCTCTGGCAAGGACTGCTACTGGGGACTGCAGCTCAGTGGCTGCAAGATGAAAATTAGTATCAGATATACAGCTATGCATGTGAAAGTTGCAATGTAAATAGAAGTAATAATGGTGCTATTGAACGCGAAAAATAAGAACGGTGGAAGGGTTGTGAGAAGCTCGCAGCCATGGGGTATGATGAGCGACTAGTATAAAAAATACCTTTTATTGCTCTACTTCACAATGATATATTCAGGCCGAATAGCCTGACAGACATGGCTTTAGCGCTACGTACAGAACAGTCAACGTCGAACGAAACTTGTCAAGCGAAATCACCAAGTAGCATCATACCTTTATACAGTAGGACGTGAGCGGGTATTTAATCATAACATTTTGATGATATTTTTTCACGAAAAGAAATATAGTCTACCATCGTATCTTCAAAGCTACACTGTCTGTCTCGGTCACATCGTATTCCGGTCCCGATTTACGGTAACTGTTAAGCAACTTATTCACAATACTTGAAGTGAACGCGGTGTTGTAAGGCAACAAGCAATGACAAATCACTTACCTGTTGGCAGTCGTTGACCGGGTATCGGGTACGAGGCGTTCGGACGCTCGAATAGTTTCTACACCAAGAAGCAGAGCAGAAATGTTGCGCAGACATTTTCTCTGGCAGCTGTGACTGTTCGAGGACACTCACATGATACAGCTTGTGCTTTTAAACAAGAAAAATCAGAACTCGTAGTCCAACCCAACCGGTACACAACACAAGCCGTCTGAAACGGACGCCGGCGACTCCGTGGACGCCGGTTCCAACCGGCACAGCAGCCGCGCTGTCGCCTGTTTGACCGCTCGCGAACAAATTTGAAAACGGCCAATCATAGCTCAGAAAACGAATTCATCCTCATGGGAACCAATCAGAATCACTAGCCACCGGATGTGTCCATGACGTTCAATTTATAACGTTTTCTGACGTCCGATGACGTGAAACGCATGAAGCGCGTCACTTTATCCCCGCAAACGAACTGGCGAGTTTCGTGCCCTTGGCTGGGCGTCTGCCAGTCTGCCACCTGTCACTTTTCCAGCGCCAACGGCCCTCTTCGTTCAAATCAAATGATGCTCGCCCAATCGGCGCGAAGAATTTGGCGCAGCCTATAACAGCACTCCTCGGATCCGCGCCAGTGGCGCCTATGTTTTCGCCGCGGCGCTTTTGGCTGAGCTTCCCAGGGGTGGACATGACTGAACACGGACCACACACGGACGCAAGCTAGCGTGGAACACTGCCAAGTGCCAACACAGTCCTTCTGTTGGCAAGAAGTTCACGAGGTACACACGAGACGGGCCAGACATGTGGCTTATAAAACGACTGTCTCGGCATCTCGGCATTCGTGCACATGACGCATTCCTTACGAGAGGCCCCCAATATGGCGGAAGAAATTCATCAATATTGGTCATGGCGGCCAATATTTAATCGCAATTAAGTTTTTTTGAAACCCATATAATATTTTCTCACTAGTGTATATTCCTGGCTGCATAAGAGAAAACAAACTCAAAACAAAGTTTTATTCTGCTGTTTACACACAAAACTCTGTCCTATAGGTGGTGGTGGTGGCGGACGCCCCGTGCAGCAACTATAGGGGCGCCACAAGCGAATCCCCTAGCGGGAGAGGCGCGCATTTCTTCCGGGAGTCGTAGCAGACGATTATGTGTGTATCACTGCAATGCTGACCGTAGCGACCGCTGACACTGCGCGCGTTACATTTAAAGACAAGCTTATTTGCAGAAACAGAAGTGTAAAGGGCTTCAACCTTTATGAAAGTGAACACATGAGCGCCGTGAGCGTGACAGAACAGTGGAACGGCGCATGGCGTAGAAGATGGAAATGCCTTCGAAACGACGTTTCTCGCATATATTTTTGAGCTATTACCGAAGCAGTGGGGAATTTATTTTGCAATGCAGTGGGGTAAATCCGACGTGAACTTTCTGTTTTTCTCAAAACAAACATACAGACAAAAACCACACGTCAGGTTGACTTGGCAAATTTCGGAGATACATATATTGGGAAAATCCAATTTCACGCGAATTAAATTTGATAAAAGCGCTCAGAAGTAATGGCGAAATCTCCCCCGAGATAAATAGCGTTGTCCCCATATTGTTCAGACAAATTTTTGTTTGCACGTTAGGTGAAACACTCTGTATATGAGGCAGAGGACACACACATGTAGAATTTGTATGTGTGATATGCTGACGTTTAGACATACATACATAACGTGAAGGGAATTGATGTCCTGAGGTTGGAACACACAGAAGGGACAAATACATACAAGGCCTCAATTGCCTAAGAAATTAATGATGAAAGTACGAAGTCACTGAAACGTTTAGCCAGCTGTAGGACTCGAACCCACATCTCCTGGATTACCTGGATTACTTTCTACTTTCATACATAACGTATTTACTTTGCTTTATAGACACGTGTTTTATAGACACGTGTTTGAGCAGCCATAAACGCAACATCTCTGGTGCGAGGGGGGGGGGGATATGTTTAATAGAGTGAAATAAAAAGGAAATGAGGGCATTGCAGGTGGCGGGTACGCACTATTCAACAAGGTATATATTGTCCAAATAACAAAGGAAGAGCGACCAAATCACTTGCAAGAAGCACAGCTATATCTTAAAATCCTTAAAATCCCCAGTGTCGGGGAGCAAGAAAGGACGACACAACACCCAACACTGACTGACGAACCAGTACATTTTATTGTGCACAAGTTCCGCTTATATCTTGTTGATATTAAAGTCACTAGTTGATGTCATGTTGAAATCCCACCTTCTTCTCGAAGTTGGCACTCTCCAGCCTATCTTTTTTGTCCCCGTGTCTTATCTCCCGCTGTTGCTTTCCCTGCTATCAGTTGCACCAGTTTTTCTTTTAGCTTCTCGAAACACCTCAACCCGATCTGATAACTGAATTGATGGCATACTTATGAAATTCTTTCCTGCCTTCTTAATTTCTATCGCTTCATGGCATAATAACGCGCCAACCTTATTTCCTTTACAACAAACGGATATGAGCGATTTTAAGATATGAACTACCGAACTGACTAGTTTTTAGCCCTTTTCGATACACGGCTATAGCACGGCGTCAAAGCCAAGACGTGAGAGCGACTCCCGGAAGAGGTTCCGCCTGGCGCCGCTATACGAGCTGAGAGCGGCGCAACGATCGGGATGCACGAGGCGATGCTCAGCCGGATAACTTCACCGACTATCGCAGGGGAGGAGGGAATGGTGCGCCCTAGGCCGACTTCACAGGGAACTGTGCCAATATTTGTCCTACAGCGTCTGCGGAAAACCCAGGGAAAACATCCAGACAGCACAGCCGACGCCTGAAACAGAACTTCACCACTCAGCACGCTGCAAGCGGCCAACCGTTGCGCAGAATGATATCGCTACCACTCCCGATTTGTGGAATGCGCGGGGCGTATGCATTTTTGTGACAGTTAACACTAACAAGAACAGATAAATTGATGATGATGATTTGATAAATTCGCCACATGAGGTGGGGGCCCACTATCCCAAGGCTACGATGAACGGGATGAGACGGATGGACAGTTAACGTAACTGCATAAGTGTCACAAAAAAGAGTACGCCTCCCGTTTTCAACAAATCAGGGGAGAGAACGGTGTCGTTCGTGCTTGACTACACTCTTAGAAATGAACTTCACCACATAGCACGATCCTAGCCAACCATCACCCCGAATGACAACGTTCTCGCCCCTAATTTGTTGAACGAGAGGAGGAGCCTATTTTGTGCCATTATGCACGGCACAAAATAGGCTCCTCCTCCCGTTTTCAACAAATTAGGGGCGAGAACGTTGTCATTCGGGGTGATGGCTGGCTAGGATCGTGCTATGTGGTGAAGTTCATTTTTAAGAGTGTAGGAGCTTGGTACACTCTTCAAAATGAACTTCACTACATAGCACGGAGAAGCCCTGTTTTTAGAGTGTATGCGGGGTTATACATGCCTTTCTGCACCGCTTCCGGTTTGTTGCCAAAACGACATCCGGTTTCGCAGAAAACACGCTCTGCGCCGACCATTATGCCGATTGATACAGTTATTGCTTCTGATTTGAGGAGAGAGAGGGCCGTACACGCCTTTTTATGGCAATTGAAATTGCCACAAAGAGACGTACGCCTCCCATTTTCAACAAATCAGGAAAGTGAAAGATATCATTCTGCATGGTATGGCTGGTTCCGAGCGGACTCCTTAGTCACGGAAGAACCGGCAGTCTTCCTGGCACCGGAAATTGTGACGGGGGCTGGCATATGTTCACCCGAGAATGTCATGTATAGGCTTGTTCCGAAAAGGGGGCCAATCAGATCATGTTTTGGTAGTTTGCCAATTACAAATAAACATGGGCGTGACAAAGACTTTTTCTAAGGGAGGAAGAGGAACAAGCGATCGAAACTTCTGATATGCAGAGGATCCGCTGGATAAGATTCATAGACGACACCTTGGGTTTCAATTAGGGATGTGCCAATCGAATCCGCGAATTCTCGAATCCTCGAATCCTACACTCTTAGAAATGACCTTCACCGCATAGCACGCTCGTAGCCAACCATCATCTCGAATGATATCGTTATCTGCACAGGTTTGTTGAAAATGGGAGGCGTACGCCCTCTTTGTGACAATTATGAACAGCATAAGTGTCACAAGAAAGGCGTACGCATCTCGTTTTCAACAAATCAGGACAGATAACGATATCATTCTAGATGATGGCTGGCTAGGAGCGTGCTATGCGGTGAAGTTCATTTTTAAGAGTGTAGGCAGGTATTTGAGATTCCCGAATCCGAATCCCAGTGCCCAAAACGGCGAATCGAATCTTTCGAATCCAGCAACCACGTTTGTTTGTTTCTTTTTCAAATTGGCGCCTCCGGGGTCCGCCGAAAGCCTCATTGACCGACGGGTGTTTCCTTCTTTGTTTGTTTACATTGCTCTAGACTGAAAGAGTTCAGGCAGGAACTGCTACGAGGGGTGTTCAAGTCAAACTGAGACTTTTCATTTTTCGCAAAAGTAAAGTGAACCTATAGGCGAGAAATTAGTTTTATTTTTCAACGGAATCTCCAGCTGGCACTAATGCACTTGTCCCAGCGTTTCACAAGGGCTTGGATGCCAGCAGCGTAGAAATCCTTACCGGCGCGTAGCAGCCATGATCGGACCGCATTCTTGACCTCGTCGTCGCAGCTGAAGTGGCGGCCCCCAAGGAACGCCTTCAGTGGCCCGAAGAGATGGAAATCGCTGGGGGCGAGGTCTGGACTGTAAGGGGGATGTGGCAGCAACTCCCAGCCAAGTTCCTGTAAGGTGCGTGTCGTGAGATGCGCGGTATGCGGGCGTGCATTGTCCTGTAGGAGGAGGACTCCTTTGGTGATGAGGCCCGGCCGCTTTTGCTTCAGCGCTTTATGCACATCCCTGAGAACCTGGCAGTGATATGCACTATTGATGGTGGTACCACTGGGCAGAAAATCAACATGAACAACGCCAGCCTTGTCCCAGAAAACCGTGGCAATGACCTTACCCGCAGACGGGGTGCTTCGGAACTTCTTGGGAGCTGGCGAGCCCGGATGCTTCCACTGTTTTGATGCGCGTTTAGACTCAGGAGGGAAATGGTGCACCCACGTTTCATCGCACGTGATGATTCGATCAAGGAACGGCTGTCCTTCAGTGTCGAAACGGTACCTTAGCTCTTGGGAGATTTCCAGTCTTCTCTGCCGGTCAAACACGGAGAGCTGCCTCGGGACCCAACGGGCACTAACTTTCCGAAACTGGAGGTGTTCATGAATGATAGTGTTCAACGTTCCCACAGAAAGGTCCGTCTTTCGAGCCAGTTCGAGACATGTTATCCGTCGGTCCTTGAGGATCAGGTGGATCCTTGAGGATCAGGCGCCCCACAAGTTGGATGTTCTCAGGAACTCTGACACTGGGCTCTGAGCCGCCAATACCGGGATCGTCCTGCACTGATGTACGGTCGTCTCGCAACCATTTGCACCACTCAAACGCTTTGCTGCGGCTAAGTGTATCGTGGCCATACTGAGCCTGAAGTCTTTTGTGAATTTCAGATGACTTTACGCCTTCATTCACGAGAAACTTCATGACAATTCGCTGTTCGATGTGCGCGCTCACCTCGTTGTCGGCCATCTTGTCCAGCACGTGTCTTCTGTTTTGCACAAACTTTGGACCAACACGCGGTGAACGCGGAGGCCTGTCGCGTGTGAGAATGAAGAAAAAGAAGTAGCGCGAGCCATTTGTACACTCAGGAGACAGAAAGTCCCGGTTAGACTTGAACACCCCTCGTACATTACAAGTTTAAAGGTCACATGGTTTTGTTTTTGATAATGGCTTAGTTTTGTGGAATAATTCAGACGCGAGAACTTATGTATTTCTTGTAGTAGTTGAACAACATGTTACGTTTAAGAAGGATTATACGGGTATATTTTCTCCTTAAACTGCACTATTATTTAATTTGTTTTTCATTAAAGAAATGTATCATATTATGCACTCTTAAAAATGAACTTCACCGCATAGCACTCTCCTAGCCAACCATGATCTCGAATGATATCGTTACCTGCCCTGATTCGTTGAAAACGGGAGGCGTACGCCTTGTTTGTGACACTTATGCTCTTCATAATTGTCACAAAAAAAGGCGTACGCCTCCCATTTTCAACAAATCAGAGCAGATAACGATATCATTTGAGATCATGGTTGGTTAGGAGCGTGCTATGCGGTGAAGTTCATTTTTAAGAGTGTGCTTCAAAACACTTTTCAGTAGAAGTTTTCTTTTCTGGCTTTCTAAACTCTTTTTAAATAAAGGATTCGAAAGATTCGACATTCGTGGATTCGCACAACCTTCTTTGGATTCGGATCCGGATTCGTAAAATTCTGGATTCGTCCCATCTCTAGTTTCAATCATGACGACCTGTGACTAAAGAGCGTGTAATTTACACATGTTATCTTGACTCGCTTGCCCCTCTCTCGGAACGCCCATAGAAATAAACGTGTCTCCATTCTATATGCCGACACCTTCGTGCGCTGTAGACCATCATTTTTTCAGTCTCCAACATTACTATTTTCTTTTCCTTTGCACCTAAGACGCTCTTATTTTTTCTTCTATCACATCATATCACACTCTTGTTTTCGTCGCACTCCTTTTTTGCCTTCGTTAAAATCTTTGTTCGATGTGGGCACGGATGTCATTGGCTTTTACAGCCCTGGGTGATGCCATGGGAGGCCCATAACAACAACCGCCGTTTCGAGGAAGAGACCCAACCCCCCTGAGCTTGCGATTGGAGGTTTATACCACGCTTGCGCCTCCTTTGTTACCTGCCCCCCCTCCCCCCCGCCTCCTTGACCGAAATAATCGCCGGCTTCCGACAATGATTGAGGGTGAGGCTCTGTTTATTTTGGGGACGACAGAAGGGAAGAACGGCGGAACATCTTTGACATTCGGCGTAACACAACCGAAAAGGAATTGTCGGCTTCGTGCCTAGAAAAATTGCTACCATGGACCGGCAAATTGGCGGAGAATGTCGGTTTGTCTTCAGCCCCGAATCCATGCGCTGCCATTGCGACGGTGACGCTATTTTTTTATGCGCCGATTTAAAGTGAAGTGCGCCTTTCCATTTGAACGCATTTTTAGTCAATGATCTCAAAAGAGACCGGATCTTCAGGCAAAATGCTTTTTTTTTTTTCATTGCCTATTTATCTTTGCCTATCGTGCCTATTTGATATACAAGCAGGAATTATGGGTTAAAGGGACTGTCGCATCCGGAACCGTGGCTACGAATCTAATACCAATGTGTTCGGTACACTACCACCGAGCTATTTGCCAAATTTTCTCCTTCCAAAACGGACCGGGTGATGAGGAATCGAATTTAAAAGATCCGGTTTCGTCTTGATCCTCGAAAGCGCCAGCGCCAACAACATCGCGTGACGCAAGGTGGAATCTGGCTAATCCGCTGTGAAGGACGCTGTCGTCTGCCGCCAAGTCTGGGGATGCTTTGTTTTTTTCCGGCACGTCGCCCCTATTCACATGTGACACTTTCTAGTGACGCGGATACTATCTCTACGCTTGCATCCTTCGCGTGAGATGTCGTTTGGAAACCGACGCAGCGTTCCTGACTAGGAAAACTTCCTTCGAAAACCTCGATGTTTGATTTCGCACGCCAAGGATACAGCTACAGCCAGACCCCAGACGAAGCGAAAGTTGGAAGCAGCTACATCACTAGCGGGTACCCAGATTAAGCAAGGAGTGTTCATGCTGTCCGTGTATGCTCCTCGCATTTCACCGATAATGTGTACCTGGATGAGAACATCATGCAAGTGCAACTTGGATTGACACAAAAAAGGAACGAATTGAAACTTGACGCCGTTCCGACAGTGTTCCACGAACAAAGCGAGCCAGCAACTTCGACAGTAAGTCACAATGTCTATGTAGTTTCCCAATCGGATCTGTCACTCTTGCGCGTGAGTAACTTAGCAGCAAAAGACGAAATCGGTACAACGTAAGGTATCCCCTAACCTATGATTAATAACTAGATAAATAAAATACAATAAACAAGTAAAAGAACATGATGTCATTCATATGAACGTGATTGGCTTTTCTCGTCGTCGGACGCGTTATCATGAAACTTTCCCTGTTACTGAACCTGTGACTTTTGTGGAATGTGGTAGACATGATTGGTTTTCATATAGGGACCGTGCGACACCTAAAGGGGGCACGCTGCTCTGTCGCGACAGCGCCGCCAGTGGCGGTCTTGGAGGTATCCGACGTGATACCACGCCGCCCGTTCTATGCATTCTCAAGTGGAACCGTAGCTTGCGTGGCGGCCGCCGTAATTAGAAGGGCTAATTTTCGAAGTGAAAATAATGTGGAACCTTTCTGGGGCGCGAACGAAGAGAATTGAGACAAACTGCAGAGAAACAACCACCGTATTTATAATGTATCTAACAGTGCGGAAGGAGAACAGCCACTCGCGTCTGCCTGTTCAGAACACCTGTAAGTGATACGTCGAGAGGATGGTTATTTGACGCCTCACAAAATCCTGGCTTGCTAGCGAAGGCTATATACGTGTATTTCTCTGACTCCAGCCATTTGTAATATCATGTTTTTGACTGAGTCTTGTATTCCTTCCGTCCTCTTTGCACACACATAGCTTCGTCACTGAAATCTACATCGTGCGTCCGTTTTATCCATACACGTAAACACGTCAGGTCACAACTTATTGTCTGAACTTCTACTGCAGTTTTTCCAGTATCTTCAGATACAATAACGCTAAAGAGATACTCAAAGAAGAAATTATATGAGTTTCTACCTCAGCTACCGCCGTAGCTTGCGGCACGACAGCTGTGAAATGGTCGGTGCGTAAATACTGAACCTTTTGGACAACGTAGAACTTCGGTTCTCACTCGTCAACCAGATTACCGGGAGCAATATCTGCTCCGGGCACCTCAATCATTATCTCGAAATATGTTGCCGTTTGGTCGTTGCATTTGACGGTGATACAGTATCCAGCGGCGTTTCACCATCACGAAAGTGGCAACTGTAAATCATTGATCATTTTGCAGGTCCTCATTCAGTTTCGTTGAAACTAGAACGAAAGAAGTAGAATATATTCGCTCATGTTGTGCACACCTCATGCAATGGCCGAACGCGCTTCACAAACGCTATTCGCTGCGAGTCTAGTGCCCTCAGTGGTATTGGAAGCATAGAAAGCACGAGAAATGAAACATCTGGTCCCTAAGGAAGAGTTCTTTTAGTTGCTGGCACAGTTAGCGATGCAACAGTTCAAGTGTGACAAAAAAAGACGCCCGCACTTCACATGTAAACAAAGCTGGCTACCCGGCGGCTATCACGCAAGGTACTTTCTCCGGAGGCCGCATCGCGGCGCCACCAGTTTGTCGCACAGTCCCTATAGGTACTCATCCGGTTCCTGGGGAGCACAGACGCCGCACAAACACTGATTGTTTCCTGCGTCGTAGTGTGAATGTCACGGGATTAAGTATTGAGCACTCCGATCATGAACGTACCTAAAGCAGTGGTCCTGAGGCTCGTTCTGTTGCGCTAACGTAGCTGCGGCACGTACATCACCAGCGACTTGCAGAAGAAGCGGATCCGTCGAATATGGGCCGTCATCAAACATGTATATTCGTCACGGGAGCGATTACTAAAGGCATTTGAACAGGACGATTCGCCACTTCCGCGTTCCGAGTCCTCCATCTCCGTATGTGCCTTCGTCTCCCTGACCTTGCTCATGCAAGCTGCAAGCCGCGGCGACTCCTCTGGCTCGCCGCGTTCTTATTGGTCAGATTCCTTGTGACGTTGCTAAAGATTCTCAGCAGGGAGTTCCGCTTGACGACCGCATCCGTCGTCTGCTGTAGCGCCGCTTACACACGAATTATGCAAAAAGTATTCCGTCGATCGGAATGGGACTTTCGGAGTCATTGGCAGTGAAGAACGGGGAATCTCATTTCACTGTGGTTTCGGAATCGATCTGTGGTCGATGCGACTGTCCCTTTAAGAAACACCTAAGGCGTGCTTTTATTCCTCTCATGTTACGGTTTACTTTGTTTTCTCTTTTTGCTTCGGCTGGCAGCTCTCCTGCCACCGACGCTTCCTGAAGCCTGCATGTTTCAGCATCATCTAACTTATTTATTTTCTTTTTATTTATTTAAAGTACCCCAAGGGCTCATAAGAGCGCTACATGGGGGAGTGGGGCGATGCAAGCATATCAGTAACACAAAGACGATGAAAACAATTGTCAGTAAGTACAAAACACTGAACCAGTCACATTGCTGGCTGGCACGAAAAGCAAAGCATATAATAGAAAAAACATAATAGTACATTGCAAAAAGAGTTCCGACATCAAACGAAAAGTTGGCCACGAAAATTCTCGTAGTCAACGAGCTCACCTAGGTCAGAGGGAAGGTCGTTCCAGTTAATTGTGATTCGACAAAAAAAAAAAAAAAAAAAGAAGGTTTCGGAAAGATGTCTGTTCGACATTCAAAACGATTTACTTTGCACTGATGGTTGAAATGTAGGCATATAACTGTGGAACGGGTAAGCGGGAAAGGTTAGGTGGGATACTGTGGACGAACCTGCGAAAAAGTGACAACCTGGCGTCGGTTCGGCGACTATCCAGGCTAGGGAGCTCAAGGTGCTGTTTAATTGCCGTTACCGAAGAACTTCGCGAGTAGTTGCTGACAATGAAACGAGCTGCTCTGTTCTGGACAGCCTCTAAAGCAGAGCACAAGTAGCGCTGAGGGGGATCCCAGATAGCTGAAGCATACTCCAATTTGAATCTAACTAGTGAAACGTATGCTAATTTTCGGATACCTTGTGGGGCCGATTTAAGGTGACGTCTGATGTACCTCAGGGAGCGATTAGCATTCCCAATTATTGATTCGATGTGCTTGTTTCAAGTCAAATCCTGGGAAAGATGAATACCGAGATATTTGTAGAGTCGACCCTGACGAAAACGTAGCTGTCAAGCGAATAAGGAAATGAAAACATTTGGTTAGGACTGCGACGAAGAAAAGAAATGAGGTTACATTTATCAAGATTAAGAGGCATGTTCCAGGTCCGGCAACAGGAGTGAATTAGAGAGAGGTCGTATTGTAACGCAACCTGGTCAGCAGGTGATGAGATTTTCCTATAGACTACACAGTCATCGACGAAAAGACGTATAGTGGAGGAAATATTCTTAGTGAGATCATTGATGAAGATTAGGAAAATAAGGGGACCAAGTACCGAACCCTGACCAAGACCAGACGTCGCAGCAAAGGAGGGAGAAGGACAATCGTTGCACATTACAAATGAGGAACGGTTAGTGAGAAACTCGCGGATCCAGTTGTAAATCTTACGGTCAATGTGTGTCGCGCGGAGCTTTTCGAGAAGGTAATGATGAGGTACCTTGTCGAACGCCTTACGAAAATCTAAAAAATGGCGTTAGTTTGTGAGGAGGTATCCGCATTCATGAAGAGGTCGTGAAGAAAGCATGAAAGCTTTTCTTGTTACGCAGTACCCTGACTTCGTTATTAAACCAGGCCGATTTTTGATGGCGTCTTATACGTAATGTAGGAACATGTAATTTGGTAGGGCGGTTGAGGGTGTCACGGAAAAGGCACCAGTTATCGTTAACAGACCGCTCATAGAAGCCCAAAACAAAAACATCATGAAACATACGTAAGACCATCGTTAATCGCGTCAAAGTTTGCGCGTTTATAATCTCTGACTACTTTCACTGAAGTGCCCCTATGACGGGTGTTAAATATAGGAGACCTGAAGAGCGTTGAATCCCTACGTTTATTACCGGTCAGTTCCAAAACTGAGAATGCCCAAAAGCTCGTAATCAAAAGTGCGCGCTAGCCGTTCTCGTTCATCGTCTTCCTCTTCATTGAAATATTCCACATCCTCCCGCGGCGAATGACGAGTTCTAAACTTCCAGATGAAATAGGCGTTGAGCAGCAGTCGTGACGAACTTGCCGTTAGTGTGTTTGACGACACATAATCGCACAGTGCCGTCTTGCCCAGGGAGCGTCTTCACCACCCTTCCTAAGTTCCACATGTTCCGTGGCAACTTGCTCTCGATGAGGACAACATCGCCCACCGCTAACTTCGTCGTAAAGGATGAGGAAAAGTGATGAGCTGATCGTAGTTGCAATAAATAGTCTCGCTTCCAGCGTTGCCAAAAATCATTCATGACCTTTTCTCGGTATCTCAACCGACGCGTAAACTCGTCCTTTCTTGTGGTCGAGCAGTCATTGTTCGATGAGGTGACCGATGGAGGTAGCGCAATACTTCTTTTGCCCAAAAGAAAGTGAGACGGTGTCAGAGCATCAAACTCGTCTGGGTCGTTTCCTACGTAGGTGATGGGACGAGAGTTTAAAACCGACTCTACTTCTGTCATCAACGTTCGCAGCTCTTCGAACTGTAGGCAAGCCTTCCCAAGAACTTTTCGAAGTGTATTCTTCACGGTCCGGATCAACCTCTCCCACCATCCTCCCCACCAGGGAGCTCCAGGGGGGATGTATCTCCATGTGATTTTGTGACGCGTGAAGTACCCGCAGACATCTGAGTCTGTTGTCGCTTTCCATAGAATGCGAAGTTCTTTGTCGGCCTTCTTGAAACTCAGAGCATTGTCGGAATAAACGGTTGTCGGTAGTCCTCTTCTGGAAACGAATCTGCGAAAGCTCATCAGGAACGCTTCAGCGGTTGCCGCCGACGTAACCTCCAGATGAATGGCGCGAGTAGAAGCACACGTGAACAGGACTATGTAGAACTTATCATTACTTTTCTTTCCGTATAGCGGGCCAGCAAAGTCGACGCCGACCACTGTGAAAGGTTGATTCGCTTCTATCCTAAAACTCGGAAGGGAGGCCGTAGGCACAACGACACGGCGAGCTCTGAACCTTGCGCAGATGGCACATTTTCTGATAATTCGCTTCACTGATTGTCGACCCCGCTGAACCCAATATTCTTCTCGGAGTTCCGCGAGAGTGCTCTGAACGCCTCCATGAAGTACTCGAGTATGGGCCTTCTGTACCACCAGAGCCGTAAAATGATGATCGGCCGGCAGGATGATTGGATGCTTCACTTGTTCAGACGTTTGTAGATGTTGAAGGCGTCCTTTGGCTCTAATGATGCCTTGGTTATCCACAAAAAACTGAAGGTCCTTCAACGCGGGAGGCACATGACCACGACCTTCATTGTAAGAATCTTCTTGAACCCTACGAATCCAGTAAACCCTCGCCTCCTGTAGCTCATTAGGAGTCAACGGGCCAGTTTTTCTGTCTTGAGGGTTCAAGCAATTCCTGGCAAACCGCTGGACATAGGCTGTCACTTCTAATAGACGGTCCAACGAACTGTATCTGTTGATGTCGAGAACAGCCTCCACGGGTCCCATTGTCACGTGAAGAGCGTGCTGTCTCTTCATGTGGTTGTGCCGTAGTTCGTAATCTGTTTCGTGGACTAAACCGTTGTCGAGTGGCCACTCTGCAGGATCATTGTTAAGCCATTGGGGACCATTCCACCATAGTTGTGTTTCCACCAAACGTTGTGCTGTGATGCCTCTTGTCAAGAGATCCGCTGGATTATCGCTGCTGATACAATGACTCCACGTTTCAGGACTGCTGAGTGTTCGGATTTCTGCTACTCGGTTTGCCACAAACTGGTTCCAACGAGTAGGTTCATTTTGAATCCAGCAAAGCACAATAGACGAATCCGTCCAAAAATGGCAATCAACAGAACAGTCAAAAAGAGCGGTTCGGACGTAACTGACCAGTCGTGCCGCCACAAGAGCTCCCATCAGTTCGAGCCTTGGAAGGGTCAACTCTTTCAGTGGGGCAACTCTGACCTTTGCTACTAGCAACTGGGGTAGTTCATCTTCTACCTTGACGTAGACTGCTGCGCCGTAGACGTGAATGCTGGCGTCTGAGAAGGTATACAGGCTAAGATGTCTTCTGCTGTCGGTGGTTCGTATGCCGACGTACCGGCTGACACTGACGAGACGTAGCGTAGGAAGTTCCTTACACCACGATTTCCAGTCCTGTAGTACTCCGTTTGGAAGTCCTGCATCCCACTCGACTCCATCAATCCACAGTTTCTGGAAAAGCCTTTTGACGCGGACGGTAAACGGACTGAGGATCCCCAAGGGGTCGAATATTCTTGACGAAGCCTGTAAAACGTAGCGCTTGGTGTCAGCTGTTTCTACAAGAAAAGTGAACAGGGACTTCAGGGCAACTTGTAGCTTATCTTGACCTCTATCCCACGACACGCCTAGAATTTTCTCTTGACTTAACAGGTGAGGTCCCGTTTTCGTGATTTCGGTGTGCTGCTTCTGCCCACCATTCAATAACAACTGCAGATCTTCGTTATTAGTCATCCACTTGCGAAGATTCATTCCAGCTTCTTTCATGATCTGCAGTGCTTCTTGATACAAAGCCCACGCTTCTTCTACTGAATCTGCTCCGGTGACCAGATCGTCCACGTAGAATGACTGCTTAAGTTTCATCGCAGTTGCTTTGTACTCACCAGCTACGCCGGCAAGGTGATGCTGAATGGTAGCAGACAAGAGAAATGGCTAGAAGTCGCTCCAAAGGGTACCCTCGTCATCCTCAGCGTTTGAACTGCGTGTGAAACATCAGGAATGGCCTCTGGACTTGGTGGCTTCTCGAGCCACAAGTATCGAAATACGTCTCGATCCTCTGGACGAATCTGAACTTGAAGAAATGCCTTTTCGATGTCCGCCGTAAGAGCTATCTTGTAGCTTCGAAAGCGGAGTAGCAATTGCAAGATGTCAGGGTTTAGACAGACTCCTTTATCCAAACATTCATTCAGCGACGGACAACTGGGGGCATTGGATGAAGCATCGAAAACAACTCGAACCTTGGTGGTGACACGATCTTCTCGAATGACAGCTGAATGGGGCATGTAATATATTGGATTTCGCGTCTCTACTCGCTCATCGACAACTTCGGCATGTCCAAGATTGAAATACTCTCTTATGACGCTGTCATACCGCAACAGAAGACCATCTGTTCTTTGTAGCTTTATCAAGAGCTTCTTGAGTCGTGTCATTGAGACTTCGAAATTATCTTTCAGCAGGTTGGCCGGATCTTGCTTCCATGGTAACGCAACTTCATATCGCTCGTCAATTTTGCGGACAGTCCCCGCGAAGTTCTCCAACACAGGATTCTTCGAGGAAGCTGAAGGCTCTGGGTTGATTCCCATGTTGTCAATCTCCCAAAAGGAACGTAGAGTGGGTTCCCAAGTGACTTCGTCATCTCTCGAAGCGTCGTGTTGTGTGGCGGCGCACACCCTGAGAACGCATGACACCAAAGACGACCTAACCAAGGTCTTCCCTTGAAGTTCCATTCGTACTGAGACACGGGCAGGCCCTTGTACAGTCCAGCCCATGGAGGTGTTCACTGCTACAAGTTTGTCACAATCTTTGCTTCTGACGACTTGACCGGTGAGGATTCCCCACATCTGATCAGATCCGAGTAATAAACTTATGTTGTCACGTGACGTGTCACCAGGAAAGCAGCGTTCATCTGCAAGATATTTTCCGTCCTTTCTCAGTTCTTGAAGAAATTGCAAATCCTTTGAAGTGGCACGGATATCGTGGCAGATAACAGGAACAACGATGGCCTTGATCTCAAATTCCCGCATGTCATACTGAGATCGTATTCGAAGACTTACGATCTTGTATCTCTTAGACGATGCATGCCTAACACTGCCAAATGTGGCTATGCTGAGGGTTACCTCATCGACAACAGGTAGATGCAAACTGCTTGCCAAGGACTCTATCAGAAAAGTCCGGTCGCTCCCGCCATCGATGACACCTCGAACATAGCGGCATTTTCTCTCTCCAACAGCCCAAGCTCGAAATGTCTGCAATAGAACGTCGTCTATAGGCGAACGGACCGCGATGTTCCCGTTGACGCATTGTGCGGCAAGGTTTGTGCTGTTGTTTGCTGTTGCTGTCTTGTGCAAGGACTCCTTTCGGCACACAGAAGTGGCATGCTTTCCATTGCAGCTTGCACAAGCAATGCGAACCCTGCAGTCTTTCGCTCGATGACCTTTTATCGTGCATCGGAAACAGCGATAATCTTTAGATAATATACTGGCCTTCTTCTCCCAAGGTATCTCGCTTAAACAAGTTTGAGTCTTGTGTGGTTTCTTGCAGAAGAGGCATTCGCCTTTTGTTGGAGACGATAGAGTTGAAGCAGAATGCAAGGCTGCTGAATGACAACGTTCTCGCCCCTGATTTGTTGAAAACGAGAGGCGGAGCCTATTCTGTGCCGTGCATAATAGGAACAAAATTGGCTCCGCCTCCCGTTTTCAGCAAATCTAGGGCGAGAACGTTGTCATTCGGGATGATGGCTGGCTAGGAGCGTGCTATGTGGTGAAGTTCATTTTTAAGAGTGTGCTCTTTGCTTCCGAGCCCAAACCCGAATGTCGTCCTGCCGCCGCTCAACAGGAAGTACGTCACGGAAAATATCAAGCACCTATGCTCTTGTCGTCTGCTTCAAAGCCCCCATTTCAAAACGGGTGCGCGGGGAGCGGCTCGGAGTCTCGCACTCCCGGGTGCGCGAGTGGCGCTTGTGTCGCGTTAAGTGAGTGGAGTCTGAAACACTCACGCTCCGGGGCGCCTACTTAACTGTTAGCCGTCCAGAGTCGTTTGGAAAATAGAAAACAAGTTTGATCGTCTCACGTTACAATGAATTCTTCAGTTATATATGCGGTTCGAAAGTTCGTTGCATGTCGGCGTCCAGCTCTTCAGTGTTGCTTGCTGATGCCAGGATTCGGCTAAGCTCTTAAAGGGACCGAAAAGTGAAAAATAACCCCCATATTTTTGCCCACTGTCGTGCACAACATCGTTGTTTGATAAGATACAGAAAGCATTACTTCTCAATTCGGAATATTTTTTACGTATAACTATTTTGAAGATTGCCGGAACATGGACGGTGCTGCCAGCGAACGGCGAAAAAGAGCAACTTGGGTTTCAGGTCTAGGGCTCCCAGGGATTGGTCAACCCTTACCACGTGAGAGTTAATTTTGTAGAGAACAAAGCTGACGCACATTATCTTACAGCTAAACGCCATTTTAAAAATGACGCTCACTTCCATAGCTTTTACGTTAATAAAGCATTCAGCTACTTCGCCGCTACGAGCTACGATCCGCCGCGCCATCTGCAAGGCCGTCTGTGTTATCGCGTTTATTGTTTACGTCGTGGGTGGTCGTGTTGGTCGCGCGAAGAGAAGTGAATGACATGTTCGTGGTTGCTGTGTCAATTATTCGAGAGACCTACATATGCCTGGTGTAGTTTTGGTGTTCGGGGATGCCAAAAACATTTTCGTTCACCATCGGCGGCGGGCGTTTTCTACCACAAGATTCAACAGGAGAGTGCGCGAAAACGAATGTGGTTCGAAACACTCGATTATTAGATGTAGCAGTCGTGTCGTGTGTGCTGAGCTCATTTTGCTGCCGATGACTACGAAGATGCCGTAAAAGGCGAATTGCGAAGACGTCCGAGGCACACTGATGCTCAATACCCAGTGATTTTGCTTCACCGAGGTGACGAGTTCAACACAACGTCTTAGGTATGTACAGGCGTCACACATGTATAGATTATAATATAGCGCCGACGTATTCCATTTAACTTATGTTATCCCACTTGTCCCGTATTCAACATTGTCAACATCAACAAATTTAATTTTAGGGGCCTTCCAATGTTGAAGTGGCGCAAGACTGCTTCGTGTGTGTGTGATCCAGGCACTCAAGTTGACATGACAGAAATAGCTGAGAGCAGGTATGCCAAGTCCACAGATGGAAGCACTAGATTTGTTACGTGTTGCAGACTTTGTGACATTTTTTTGAGTCTTTGGACAGGTGCAGAACATTAGTATGACGTCAACAAGAGGAGAAGAAACCGATGAGAACTACTAGCTTGTTTGAAGGGTACAAGAATACTTCTTGTTGAGATGTAGTTATGACTTTATGACTAAGGACCGCTAATTAATTTTGTAGAGATGCATCTTCTACACTTGAATGCCCAGTGAAAAAGCAAACGTTCATTGTCTTTGAAGCCCCACTACTGGAATTGTTCAATGTGTGTCAGAGCTGCAGCGAGCCATGCAAGGTTACCACATCATATTGGTCCTAAATTTGCAGAGTTCCCCAACTAGGACGCAACTGTCATTTCTCTTTATTGCTCTTCCGATCCTACCTTCTCAGAGATTAATGTGGTTCACCATACACTGCATGGGCACTGCCTTTCTCTATACTCATGCTTTCGGTTTCTTGTTCTGTTGAATAAACTTCATTGAGTTTGCAGCCATCACGCTGTCTACTATGTTTGCCCCTCATCTATATTGATGTGCTGTAACGGTGTAGCCCATCAACATGCCAACAACCTACCAAACAACCTTGCCTAGTCCGACTTTTGGATGGAAACTACACGATGTGGTAACATCCACATATATAAAGTTTTAGTCGATGGAGATTTGCTGTTTTTGTACAACCTTCATTGTACATTTATTTTGTCTCACTTAGCATGCCTGAAGAAATGTTCTGATCTTCATCAAGATGACAGGTCATTGTTTGATCTGCAGCATTATTGTTCCTGTAATCTTTTCACCAACAGAGAATACAAAAGTGAACAAATGGTAAAATATAACTAGCTTGTTAAATTCAAAAGGGAAAGACGAAACTGTTTATACTTCTCTTGTTTATTTTTTTGCGGGTTTTACAACTCTATCAAGTACGTCAAAACATCAGAGGGCAGGAAGTCCTACTCTGTTTCCTAAATCCCTGGACAATAAAAAAGAAAGATATAGTTTGAGTTGTAACAAAATGTTGCTTCTGCTCTTGTATTTCAATTAAATGTTACGATGCATTTGTAGTGTACACTAAAGCCAGTTTCAATTTGCAGGGCTGTCAACAGAGAACTTATGCAATAAGTTATTTAGCCATTTTGGAGTACTATGCACACCAATGGTGCATGGTTAACTTTGAACCCAGATCAAGGGTCAATAATACTTGAAGTCAGCCCTCAAGTCCTTCTTTACAAATGTTAGTTGGTGACGTGATAATGAATCAGTTACAAGTACTCCGTTTAGCAAAACAGTTAATTAAGTGTTAAATCCCAATCTTGGTTCAATTATTAGTTGACATTAGGAAACGTGGTCACTAAGAAGTATCCTAAAAGGTTATGAAAACAGTTCAGCTGAATGACACTGATGAAAATTATCTTACTTACTCCTCACATATACAATTGAGACATGAGTATAACCTACAAATACATCTATGCCCACAGGTTACTTAACCCTCCAGGAACAAACTAGTAATTATAATATACTGTGACAGCAAAGCAAAAGCAATGAGGAAAACTTGCAGCAAACAAGAAATGAAAATATGCTGACAACATTTCTACAGGTCAGCGCACTGATGGGTAAGCATCCCTAATAGCATGCATGACGCAGATCGAGATCCAGTGGAGTACTTTCTATTGTATTTTCTCGGAGCACCCCATATCCTTGTGAATGGCCGACAGGTGGTGTAACGGAATTTCCTGCAGAAATAATGGTTTTCCGTCCAGTTTGCCGTTCAAGTAGGGCGTAATGACCACACGGCGCTGAAGTGTATGTTGCCATGCTCTTCGGCTTCTCGGATGTATGTAAAAGACACTTGCAATACTTCGGTGTCAAGGCACAGTGTTTCGAAATATTCGTTAGTTCTGATGCAATCGTCTGTCTGCTTTTCACACGCATTCTCTACCTCTCGGCAGCAAAAACCGTAGTATCCGTCCGTAGTATCCGTCGGTTTGCATTTCACACATCAACACCTGCACAACGAAAAAACAGCGCTTGTTTCGGCTTACACAAGTGCTTCTCCCTTATACATGGAAATTTCACAAAGCAGTCCATGTTCACGGCACGGTGAGCTACTGCTGAGGACGAATGTGACTCCGATTAATCTCTGGACGAGGAATCTTCTGCTGCGAAGAACACACTTTCCAGCACGCTAACGCACGAACAACAGTTCTGTGTGAGCGACAGTTCTCGAATGCGGAATTCAAGCGCACTCATGTTCAAGAGGCTCGACATTCTCGACTTAGAAGGTGGTCACAAATGCACTGCCATTTTCGTTTTCGCCGGATTAGCGCCCGGAAGTGCGCGTATTACATGCGTCCTCGACAGATGGCGCGGGGTCATGCAATTGTTGACAGACTGCTCGGTTTCCTATTAGGTCCCTGGACATGCAATTATGGAAAATTCGATTACAGAAAAACTACAGCGATTTCAGCGGAGTTCTTTGATATTTGAACTTTTGAAGGATCAAGCTTTTCGCTGAACATAAAGTTTCGATAGGTTTATATTCACTTTTCGGTCCCTTTAACATAACGCAACCAATGATGCCCAGAGGAAAGACACTCAAAATTGTACTGTTCCGACCGACACTGGGCCCGTGACCCGCCCATGCTAGTCCGTTCATGGCGAAAAGGTCAGAAAATTGCGGAAAGCAGGAAGATGCTTCAACGTCCGTGCATTCATCGAAGATTTGTCACTTCACGTGAAACATCCTATACTTGAGCAAAAAGCAGACAATTCGAAAATGACATAAGTTTCCTAGTCCTAAACTCACAGCTGCCAATCTCCAGTTATGTGCCCGATGTATACTGGACCGAGTCGGCATTTGTTTTCTTTATTTTTCTCGTTTTACTGCTATTTGTTAGCATGCCGACATTTCTTCACATCGTATTCAGTTTTAGACGCAGTTATTGTTGCTGTACGACCTATCTTTGAGGCCATATGATGTATGAACAAATCAATGGTGAAGGTGCACAAGGTGATCGCGCATATAATAAATAGCTAATCCAATCTCTAACTTCCTCTCTGTCATCTGAGAGAGCATACAGGAAGAGGAACAAGAGGAAAATGGTATTTTACTAGTTACACTCTAAAAATAGAGCAGCCGCTCAGACACGCCGTCTTCCGCGAGGGACGTTAAATGTGGTGTGCCTTGAGTCGAGATTTCGGCGCACGTTAAATAACTCTGAGATGGGCAAAATTAATCCACAGACCCGACCACTGCGGCCTCGCTCATGAACACAGTTGTCTCGCGACGTAACGCCACGGATTATTAATTACTGTTTCAAAAACGGAGCTTCACCGCATAGCACTTTCCTAGCCAACCATCATCCCGAATGACAACGTTATCTCCCTTGATGTCATGAAACTGGGGGCGTACGCAATTGTTGCGGCAATATGAACTGCATTATGCTACAAAAATCGCGTACGCCCCCCGGCTTCGGCAAATCAGGGGAAAGAACGACGTCACGCGGGACGATGGTTGGCTAGGAACGTGCTATGCGGTGAAGTTCATTTTTAAGAGTGTAGGTGGGGGAGACCACGCTATACACTCTTAGAAATGAACTTCATCGCATAGCACACCCCTAGCCAACCATCATCCTGAATGATATTGTAGCAGACAGCGAGTCGGAAACCAAGATGTTTATTTGAAGCCGTCTGGCTACGAACTGAGGAATACCGGCGCGGAGGCTGGGTGTTAAATTCCGCGGGCCGCGCGCTGGGAGGTGGGCGCGATGGCGCTGCGGCCGCCACATTGCCTCCCCTGCTAGAGGCAGCTTGGTGCTGACTGACCAGGTGACGGTCTTTGGTTTTCGCTGGGGGGGTTGCGGGGCTGCGGTGCTGGGTGACATGTAGGAGTAAACTTCAGGCTGGCTGGCGACGAACCGGTTCTCTATGAAGGCTGGCTTCACACGGTCGACGCTTACTGTGTCATCCTTGCCGTGCACGCTGACGCGAATGTTCTTGCCGGCGCGGCCCAGAACGAGGTGGGGACCGGTGTAGAAGGGCGTGAGTGGCTTGCGTACGGCGTCTGTATGGATGAAAACGTGGGTAGCGTCGTCGAAGGCTTGGGAGACGTAAGGCTTCTGGGACGACGCGGTACGGGGCGGAACGGGGCGGATGAGGTCAAAGCTGTGTCGCAGGCGTTGTAGGAAGTCCGGAGCCGTGACACGGGTCGCGTCAGGACTGCTGGGGAACAAAAATTCTCCAAGCAGATGGAGGGTACGTCCGTAGAGCAGTTCCACCTAGCTACACCCGAGGTCGGACTTGAGGGAGGTACGAATGCCGAGGAGGGCGAGTAGAAGATGGTCTGTCCAATGAGCTCTGTCTTCGAACGCCGTGCGGTGCAGCCGCTCGACAAGGCCGTTGGACGCAGGGTGGTAAGACGTTGTACGTATGCGGGACGTGCCGATGAGCTGCGTGAAGGATGAAAAGAGATTGCTCTCGAATTGGCGGCCGCAGTCTGTGGGTACTTGACTAGGAACGCCGAAACGTGCGACCCATGTAGCGAATAAAGCTGAAGCGACAGTCTCGGCGCTGGAGTCAGGGATGGGCGTGGCCTCAGGCCACCTGGTGTACCTGTCGACGGCTGTTAAGATGAAGCGACACCCGGCTGAGACAGGGAGGGGGCCGACAATGTCAACGTGCACGACGTCGAAACGTGCGTCGGGGAGGTCGAACTTGGCATGAGGTGACACAGTATGGCGGTGGACTTTCGACCGTTGGCACGGTATGCATGTGCGGACCCAAGTTGTAATGTCTCTGTGCATGGATGGCCAAACATAGCGCTCAGCAACGAGGCGTTTGGTGGCGCGTATCCCTGGGTGCGCCAGGTCGTGCAAGGCCGGTCGGCGGTACGCTTCGGGAACAAAAGGCCTCGGCTGGGCTGACGAGGAGTCACAGCAACGTAAGGTGTCACATCCAGGAATCGGAATGTCCGTGAACTTCAGAGATGAGTTGCCCCGCTCACGCAAGCGCTGTAGTTCGTGGTCAGCGGCTTCGGCGGCGGCGAGGGCCTCGGGAGACAGTGGCGAGGCGGATACAGCTTCCACAGGGCTGAGAGCGTCGGCAGGGCCGTTCTCGGTGGCGTTGACATGCTGCACGTCGGTGGAAAACTCGGCAAGGAACGATAGGTGACGTATCGCTCGAGGGGAGTAGCGTGTGCTGGCCGAGGTGAACGCGTACGTGAGGGGCTTATGATCAGTTAGGATCGTGAATTTGCGGCCCTCCAGAAAGTGGCAGAAGTGACGCACGGCGAGATAGGCGGCCAGCAGTTCTCTGCCGAAGGTACTGTACTTCTTGTCCGGAGGCTTGAGGCCTTTGGAGGAAAAAGCAACGGGTCGACAAGCGCAGTCTACCCTCTGCTGGAGAACACCGCCGACGGCTATTCCGGATGCATCGATCATGAGGGCCGTGGGGGCGTCGTGCTTGGGGTGGTAGAGCATGGTCGACCGTGACAAGTCCTCCTTGATCTGAAGGAACGCGGCGTGAGCTTCAGGGTTCCACAGTAGCACCGACGAAGAGTCCTATTCCCACGGAGGAGTTCTTCGAGAGGGCGAAGGGTTTCGGCGCAGTGAGGAATAAAGCGCCGATAAAAATTAACATGGCCGAGGAAACGGCGCAGTTGACGCAGAGATTGAAGCTGGGGATAGTTGGCAACCGCGCCCACTTTGGCGGCGAGTGGAGCTATACTTTCGGCCGTGACCTGATGTCCGAGGAACTCGGCGGCGGAAACTCCAAATTCGCACTTCTACACGTTAACCACGATACCGTGGACTGCGAGGCGCTGGAAAAGCAGGCGCTGGTGTTGCTCGTGCAGTTCAGGTGAAGGGCTGGCAACAAGTAGGTCGCCTATATAGGCGAAGACGAATGGGAGTCCGCGAACGACCGAGTCAATGAACCGCTGGAATGTCTGAGCCGCATTGCGCAGCCCAAAGGGCATGCGCGGGAACTCAAACAAACCGAACGGGGGGTGGTGATGGCGGTTTTCTTGACATCCTCAGGTGCAACCGAAATTTGATGGTATGCTTTCATGAGGTCTATCTTGCTGAAGATGGTGGCGCCGTGCAGGTTGACGGTGAAATCCTGAAGACGGGGGAGAGGGTACCGGTCGGGGACTGTGACGAGGTTCAAGGCGCGGTAGTCGCCGCATGGGCGCCAGTCCCCCGTCTTCTTCGGCACCATATGCAATGCAGATGACCAGTCGCTGGAGGAAGGCCGTGCGACGCCCATCGCGAGCATGTGATCGAATTCGCTACGCGCGATCTTGAGCTTTTCTGGGGCCAGTCGACGAGGGCGGGCGAAAACAGGGGCTCCCGTCGTGTTGATGTAATGCACGACGTCGTGGGCCACAGGTTGCGACCAGTCGGGTGGCTGTGTAAGGGAAGGGAATTTCTTCAATGTCGCTGCATATGGGGAGAGCAGGGCGGAGATGGTTGTGCCTGTGGCGGGCGAGGCGTCGGTAACCGTGAATGCCTGGACGGACAGCTGGGTGCAAGAGTCGACTAGGCGCTTGCGGCCTACGTCAACCAGGAGACGAAAATGCCGCAAGAAGTCGGCTCCCAAGATAGGTCTGTCCACGGCGGCGACTAAAAACAGCCAGGGAGACGATCGGCGAAGCCCGAGGTCGATGGTAAGGGACTGTTGTCGATAGACGGGGATGCCGGTATTATTCACAGCGGTTAGATGGAACATGGCTGTACGGCGGCGATCGGCAGCTGCGGCTGGTAGGATACTGACTTCTGCACCGGTATCTACAAGGAAACGGGTCCCGGATGCCTTGTCCGTTACGAAGTAGAGTCGGCTGCTGTCAGGAGTGGAGGCGGACGCAGCCGTTACCGGCCTCCGGGAAGGTTTCCCTACCAGCTGCACGGGAGTATACAGTTCTGCGCTTGAATGCCATACCGCCTGTGGTAGCGACAATAACCTGTACGGTCTCCTGGAGGTGCCTCGCTAGAACGCTGAGGGGAGCGCCGTAGGCTGGGTGAACGACGTCGAGATGGATCACGACGTCGGGGTCGGGGATTTCGAGGGGCGAGTGCTGACGCCACCATGGTGGACAGACGCTCAAAGCTTTCAAGCAATTGCCCAAGAGTGTTGGGAGCAGGCATCTGCGGAAGAGGGGCGGTGCAGACGGGAAGGGCAGGAGGCGGGGTCACGGTAGAAATCGCGGAAACGACGGGAGTAGGCGACGATACCTCCATAATTTTGTCTGCGTGCGCTGCTAAATCTTGGAGTGGTAGACTGGCAGCCGTGGTGTGGATCATTTGCACGCTGGAGGGTAACCGTTGACGGAATAATTCCTTAAGGAGAGCAGGGTCGAACGTAGAGGCTCGCTCGCTCTCCAAGAAGATTCTGCATGTCACGCAGCAGCTCAGAGGCGGAGAGTTTTCATTTTCCCGGGGGGGGGGGGGGGGGCAAGGGCGCACCGTGAAGTAAGTACTCTGGCGGGGGGGGGGGATATGTTTGTTAAGAAAAAAAAAGAAAGGAAACGTAAGCCAGATGGATGTTGAATGGCTTGTTATTTCAAACAAAAAGTGAAAGGGGGAAGACAAAAAACGCAAAGAAAAGAAGAAAGCAAAGGAAAACAAAAAGAAGGAAAGAAAAGGAAAAGAAAAATGAAAAACACAAAACTAAAGCTGAAGAATCACACACTCTGTCTTGATCCTATGATGTATGCAGAACTGGTATAGAAATAAGAGGAAGTAAGAACAGAAAAAAAAAAGAAGAAACAGAGAGAACGTACACAGTGAACATCTGCACAACTGAAGGCATTACGCCTTTGGAAACTGAGTGCAAAAGGAACAAAATGGATTGAATCCTCGGTGTTTGACCCGAAATGCGCGCAATATAATGAATATGGTCAATGAAATGGAGCAGCGGGAGTTGAATCCGCTCCCAACGGGTATGCGTTCCGAAGATCCTACCGTCACACCTCACTGGCAGCTGCTGGTACCTTTTCGACTGCTTCGTTTCATTGATCTGATTGCTTTGGGCGAAATTCAGGCTATGTGATGTGTCATCCTCTGTGTTTCTTCGCCTCACCTTGTGATAATGAGTATGGTGGGCGGATACATATTTTACAAATTGCAAGATGCATTTTGTGGGGTTGGTGACTCTTCGCTCTTTTGACCCGGGCGCGCCGAGCCCCAAAGGTTGGTGTCAGTCTCTTAGCGGGACTTCCCGGGGGAGGCGGCGCCCCCCTAGTTCATGTTCCGGGGGGGCAAGGGCCCCCGCGCCCCCCCGCAGTCGGCGCCTATGCAGCAGCTGGCTAGGGCGCCTGTCTCCCAACTCTTCTGCAGTAAGCAGCTGCTGCAGTCTTTGGCGCTCCGACGCGGTTGTACGGTTAAGAATGGCCTTCTTGACAATATCGGTTGCTCAGCGGCGGAGCGGAAAGCATGTCGATTATCTGGGAGGCGATGTCGTGAGGCAGAACGCTGACGACGTGGCTGAACTGGGTCAGCTGGCTGGTGATGCCTGCCAGGGCAAACTGGCACTCCACCTGGAGGAACCAAACCGATGGGTCAGAAGGCAGGGAGACGAAGGGCGTACACTCTTAAAAATGAACTTCACCGCATAGCACGCTCCTAGCCAACCATATTCTCGAATGATATCGTTATCTGCCTTGATTTGTTGAAAACGGGAGGCGTTCGGCTTTTTTGTGACACTTATGCTGTTCATAATTGTCACAGAAGAGGCGTATGCCTCCCGTTTTCAACCAATCAGTGCAGATAACGATATCATTCGCAATGATGGTTGGCTAGGAGCGTGCTATGCGGTGAAGTTCATTTTTAAGAGTGTAGTGCTGGACGGTTTCGGCTTGTGGAGCCCCGGTGGTTGCATGCGTGGGGGAAGACGTAGGCTGGTCCATACACGGAACGTTCGGGTCACCAATGTAGCAGACAGCGAGTCGGAAACCAAGATGTTTATTTGAAGCCGTCAAGCTACGAACTGAAGAATACCGGCACGGAAGCCGGGTGTTAAATTCCGCGGGCCGCGCGCTGGGAGGTCGGCGCGATGGCGCTACAACATCGTTATCTCCTCTGATTTGTTGAGAACGGGAGGCGTACGCCTTTTTTGTACAATTATGCTGTACATATCTGAGACATGCCTAATGTGTCCCAGATAGGCGCCTCCTCCCATTTTGAACAAATCACGGCACAGAATGATATCATTCGGAATGGTGGTTGGCCAGGAGCGTGCTACACTCTTAAAAATGAACTTCAATCGCATAGCACGCTCCTAGCCAACCATCATTGCGAATGATATCGTTATCTGCACTGATTGGTTGAAAACGGGAGGCATACGCCTTTTCTGTGACAATTATGAACAGCATAAGTGTCACAAAAAAGCCGAACGCCTCCCGTTTTCAACAAATCAAGGCAGATAACGATATCATTCGAGATTATGGTTGGCTAGGAGCGTGCTATGCGGTGAAGTTCATTTTTAAGAGTGTATGCAGTGAAGTTCTGTGGTCCAGTTGCGGACACTGTAATCATCCGGAGACTATCGCGCATATCCTGTCAGAATGTCGTGCACACCATACTATGCGGGAAACTCATCTTCCCCACGCCAGGCCTGGCATACTGACGGACGTCCTCTTCCCCGAAGGTTCTTGTGCGGAACGTCTTTAAAAAACTCGCGGCCTCGTGCGCAGTCTTCGAGAAACGGGCCTAGCGGAAAGACCACTCTAGTGCACCTCTCACCTACAGTGTGCCTCCGTCCCATCAATCAGTATCGATCATCCTGCCTATGCATCTCTTTGAAGTCCTCAACTCCCCTCTCCCACTTTCCTTTTTTTGGCTATAGTCGTGACGATGCCCACTTGAGTGCGGCCAACAACGGCAAGCTACCTCGATCCCCCCCCACCCCCTCTGTGGTGTATAGGTACTACCGTGCAAGGCTAACTTTTCCACAGGATGTATTCATATGTTCTTCGTACACTCTTAAACAGAGGGGGGGGGGGGGGTAATGGCAGGATAGGCTCGCCGTTGCTGGCCACACAGAAGTGGGCTATAGTGGGCGTCGTCACGACTATAGTCCGGAGTTGGCAAAATATTGCTGCAGCCCAGGTCTGCCGAGGACGCCAGCTGGTCCACCCTTTCGTTGCCGCCGACACCGACGTGGGACGGGGTCCATTGGAAGACGATATCGCCTCCAGCTTGTTTATGCTGAGCGCACGATCTTCTGATGCTTCGCGCTAAGATGTTGTCACACATGGGGTTCATCACGTCCCATAGAGCGCTTCTCGAGTCTGTGAGTAGGACTGCTCTGGCAAACCCTCGCACCTGGATCGCAGCAGCTTCATGCAGGAGAGCCAGGAGCTCAGCAGTCGTGGAGGACATCGGGTAACGCGATGATCTTCCTTGCCACGACACGTTCACTGACGGGATGTGGAAGGCACACGTGGCACTTTTGGTACGGTCGTCAATAGAGCCATCAGTGAATACCGGAGTATGTGAGTGGTAGACGTCAGTTATGAGGTTCTCAGCCGCCGTTCTAGCGGCCAGGGGGCTACATTCCCTCTTTTTATGAATGCCCAGAACGTCGAGCGTTACACCGGGTACAAACCCCCGACATGGCACCGAAGGTAACCCAGCAGGATGTTGAGGCGATCGGCTTGAACAGAACTTCACCACATAGCACGCTTAAAGCCTACCATTGCACAGAATGACACCATTACTATCACTCCTTATTTGTGGACAGCACCTGACGTACGCCCCTTTTATGACACTAAACATACCTGCATAAGTGTAACAAAAAGGCGCATCCTTCCCGTTTTCAACATATCGGGGGTGATATCAGTCGGGATGATGTGTCGACAATGATGTCAAAAGCGATTAAATATCTCATTTCAAAAATCACTTCTTACGTCTCAACCACCATGAGTACTGCGCAAAAATTTTTGCCACTGAATAAGGTTTCGATTTCTCATTCGTCATCACACAGGAGCTGAGAGAAAGGGGGAGAAAACCGAACGTGGTGTTCTTTGTTCTGTTCAGCGCTGTTGAAATGCAGCTCTGCGAATGTAGAACAGAGGAAGCATTCCAACTGAACAAGAGAGAAACTGATGTTCTGAGGCTGGAACAACATAGAAGGGACAGATACAAACAAAGCCTCAAATTGCCTAAGAAATGAACGATGAAAGATGAAAGTCACTGAAAAAGTTAGCCAACTGTAGGGATCGAACCCACATCTTCTGGATTACCGGTCCAGGGCTCTACCAATTGAGCTAAGCTAACACGCCTCTCCAGCGACTTTCGGGGTGCGTCATCTGAAGGGACGACAAACCAGCCACTCACTCTCACTCACCCTCCTTTCACTCCAACTGGTTTCTAGAAAACGTTCCAGTGAGGGAGTCACTTGACAGATGCAGGGGGTAAGGGGGAGGGGTAAATGGAGTAATTTCTTTTTTCCTCCTCGGAGTGCGGCGTAGACCGAAGGGACCTTCGTGTCATCTAAAAAGAAAAGCAAGGCAAAATATCAAAGGGAAATCGGCCATATATTTCCTGTCCGAAGAAAGCATTCCTGTAAACACAGCTGGATGATGCTTACGCATTTGTTTTCAGTTGTTTCTAAAAAAAAAGAAAAAGAAAAAATTAATCCTGCAGGTAACGCCAGTAACGCAAGTAACGCCTGCACATCCCCAAAAAAAAGAAAAAAAAAGAAAGAAAACGAATAGAAAACCGGACATCGTTATCGACATGATATTGCCATCTGTCCGATTTACGTTGTGTACTCTTGTACATTTTTAAGAGGAGTGCATGGTCCATTTCAATCTATAAATCAGTGTTGAATCAATAAGTATTATTCTTTTTTTAAACTAATTTACCGGCCTCGCGGCTGGGTAACGTTTCCCATGTGTTCTTTTTTTTGCACATAACCGTATATATTCTCCCCATCTTTTGTTCTGGTAAAATGCCTCTTTAGCGCGAAACATGGTTACGATGCAGTGGCGGTCATAACGAGGACCTATAGTGCGGAATGTGTGCAATCTAGTTTGAAAACATCACACCAACTGACACAGTGATTGACAGTATCGTACACAAATACTGTATTTTAAATATACACCCTTAAAAATGAGGGGTGGGTGGGTGTCGAACAAGCGTATGAAGGCGGGGTAGTTGGTACAAAGTATATAGTTGGTGTCGAAGTAGCTTGCCGTTGTTGGCCGCACACGAGTGGGCATCGTCACGACTATAGTCAAAAAAAAGAAAAAAAGGGAGGGGGGAGAAGAGAGTTGATGAGTTCAAAGTGAGGCATAGGCAGGATGAACGATAATTATGGTACTGAGGTGCACTGTGGATGAGGGGTGCACAGAGTGGTCTTTCCGCGAGGACCGTTTCTTGAAGAAAACGCACGAGGTTGCGAGTTTTGGTAATTCGTTCTGCATAAGAACCTTCGGGGAAGGGGACGTCTGTCACTATGCCAGGCCTGGAGTGTGAAAGGTGAGTTTACCGCATAGTATGGTATGCGCGGCATTCTGTCAGGATATGTTCGATAGTTTCCGGATGATGACAGTGACCGCAACTGGTGACCCTGGAGCCGATCTTGAACAGTTGCGAGTTCGTGAACGCACATACAGTGCGTAGCCGACGGAGCATTGTCTGTATGACTCGGGGAAGGTCTTTCATGGGAAGAGAGGGTCGGTGATTTTGCATGATGTCCTGTATGCCAGGATGACGCACTTAAACTAGCTGTTTAACGGCCATGTGCCTGTCGGTGTCGGCCGGAACTCGTAAGGATGGGCTGCAGTTCAGGTGTGCCGCGGATGCTAGCTGGTCCACTCGTTCGTTGCCTCTGATGCCGACATGAGAAAGGATCCATTGGAGAGCAAGATCACCTAGGATTAGCTGATGCTGGGCACACGACCTCCTTATACAGCGGGCTATAATGCTACCACACACGGGGTTCATCACGTTACAGGGGGCACTTCTGGAGTTCGTAAGTAAAACGGCCTTAACTATTCCAGTCGCTTGGACCGCTGCAGCTGCGTGTAACAGGGCCAGGAGTTCGGCCGTCGTGGATAATATAGGATAACGAGCTGATTTCCCTTGCCAGGCCACGTTCATTGATGGGATGTAGTACGCACTGGTAGCCCTTCTGGCACGGTCGTCAATGGAGCCATCTGTGAGCACCAGAGTATGCGAATGGTAGACATCGCTTACCAGGTTCTCAGCCGCCATTCTGGCCACCAGGGAGCTGGAGTCACTCTTCATCCGTAAACCTGGGATGTGAAGCGTTGTTGCCGGCACGAACACACGCCATGGCGGCGTAGGTGGACTAGCTGGGAACCGAGGTAGAGCTCCACTGTTGGCCAGAGAGCTGGTGGCGAGCCCACTAGCCAGGCGCCCTTTGGATGTGTGTGTCCTTTGTTCGAGGTCTGTGAAGAGGGAATGCTTGTTGATAGATGTTGCCGTGTTATCCAGAAACTGGAGTCCTTTGAGCTCAGAGTGGACACTGACAGGCTTTTCCTTAGCTTCTAGGTACGTTTGCCCTTTGTGCCTTGGGGTTGTGGGCTACGCCTTATGTGGCGAATTTCCCCATTCATTACCATTAATTTATTTGTTGGGGGACGCTAGAGAACGTAGGTGGACCAAGCGCAGTTCTTATTCCGGCGCGATGAAGACGCTCAAGGGCCTGCCACTGTGTAGGTGCAAGGTCTACGTAAGGCTCCGCGTAGAGAATGCATGAGAAGATGAGAGCTTTGTGCAGGGTGAGCAATGATCGCGAATTGCAGCCCTATGATTTAGCGCTGATTCTGCGAAGCAAGTTAAGCGTTTTCTTGCCCTTGCAGATAGTCTGGTTGACTTGCTTAGACCAGCGTAATGTGCTATCGATGGTGACACCAAGATATTTACATGACGCGCATCTTGTGATGGGAGTGTTATTAATGCTGAGGCTACACTCTTAAAAATGAACTTCACCTCATAGCACGGTCCTAGCCAACCATTATCTCGAATGATATCGTTATCTGCCCTGATTTGTTGAAAACACGGGGCGTACGCCTTTTCTGTGACAATTATGAACAGCATAAGTGTCACAGAAATGGCGTACGCCCCCCGTTTTCAACAAATCAGGGCAGATAACGATACCATTCGAGATAATGGTTGGCTAGGACCGTGCTATGAGGTGAAGTTCATTTTTAAGAGTGTAGGAAAGTCTTTGCCCACGTGTACTTTCCACGGCGAATGCAAACCATGTATTTTGACTTTTCTCGCGGCGCTTCCAGCCCTCTCGCAAGCACACCCACCCACACCACACACACACGCACGCACGCACGCACGCACGCACGCACGCACGCACGCACGCACGCACACACACATACAGGGTGTTTCAAAAAACGTGTCATTCGGACTTTATAAAAAAACGGGGCGACGGAAAAATACGGGGTAAACGGCATTTGTGTGGCAACTGAATTTACCATCTTGCAAAAATATTTTCATTTGATTTTAATTAAAATAAATTGAATTTCTTTAATTGAACTCAAAAATTTCCCAAGACAACCTAACGTTTTTTTTTCCAGAATCAGAGAGCCCGTATCGAACTTAGTCAGATCCACTAAGAAGTCCGCTCGATATTGCAAATGGAACTGCCGAAAAAAAGTCCCGAAATTGAGGCTTCAAAGTTTCGGGTATTCAACGGCGCACCAAATCAGACGCAAAGATTCGTGGAGAGGAGGATGTGCTCCTGCCCCCATGAAAGATAGAAGGTAAAAAAAACACAGGGCGGGAAAAAAGAGGCGGAATCATTTTTGTTTGCCGCTTATCAACGTATGGTGGAATATCACCTGCCTTGTTATCTGCGCGTCTTGTGCGGCACGCCGGTCCGGCGATAAACTGTTCTAGCTTCATGGGGGCAGGAGCATGTCCTGCCCTCCGCGCATTTTTCCGACTGATTTGGTGTGCTGTTGAATACCCGCCATATCTGAAGCCTCAATTTCGGGACTTTTTTTGGGCAGTTCCATTTGCAATATCGATCGGATTTCTTGGTGGATCTGACTAAGTTCGCTACGGGCTCTCAAATTCTGTTAAAAAAACGTTAGGTTGACTTGGGAAATTTTGGAGTTCAATTAAAGAAATTCAATTTATTTTAATTAAAATCAAATGAAAATATTTTTGCAAAATGGCAAATTCAGTTGCCACACAAGTGCCCTTTACCCCGTATTTTTCCGTCGCCCCGTTTTTTTGTAAAGTCCGAACGACACGTTTTTTTTAAACACCCTGTATAAATGGGATGATGATGTGGTGGGTCATTCTCCGCCGTTATGGAGCAAGCAGCGCCGCAATGGGCTCGTCCAAGGCAATATCAGCTGTGTCAAGAATTTTTTCCTTGTTCGTTCCCACGATGCGGAAACAGATGTCGTCCGCGTAGATGGTGAGATGAAGGTCGTATGGTATAGGGTGGATTCCTGGGTGGATCCCAGCCATGATTAGGTTCAATAGTATAGGTGATAGAACGCTTCCTTGTGGGACTCCTCGCTCAAACTTCTTTATGGAACTAATGCACCCGCGGACGGACACGTCAAACGTTCTCTCGGATAGAAAGTCACAGAAGTATCCCAGCAGGCGGCCAGTGATACGAGCTTCTTCGAGCGCAGCTAAACATGCCGTGTGTGTTACCGAGCTACCGAGTCTTAAAAATGAACTTAACCACATACCACGCTCTGAGCCAACCATTGCCAGGAACGATAGGTTAATTCTGGATGGAACGATAGGATTTCTGATTCGAAGCTCAAGGGAGCGTACGCCTCTTCTGTGTCAATTATCATATATCCAAACTGACACACACACACACACACACACACACAAAAAAAAAAAAAAAAAAAGCGTACGCCTCCCTCTGTCTTCGAATCAGAAGCGATAAGCATATATCATTTCTGGCAATGGTTGGCGCAGAGCGTGCTATGCGGTGAAGTTATGTTTTTGAGTGTTGTATCTTCCTCAGTACACATCTTTTGAGTACTTTCTACTCAGTATTCTGAATACCTTTTCTTTTTCTGTTCGTCTTCATGTTGAGTTTCACAACTTTTTCCGCGTACATTCCATTCTGCGTTATCTTCCCCATAGAATCCACTTTCTGGTAATGTGTTATGACTTCATACTTGACCTTCTCTCGCCTGAGTTTTCTTTTGGGGTGTATACTACACTCTAAAAACAGGTGGTGGTGGTGGTGGTGGTGGTGGTGGGAAAGGGCTCGCCGTTGTCGGCCTCATATAGGTGGGCAACGTCACGACTGACGCCCTGGGGGAATGTGCGTCCTGTGCCGACTTCTAAACACAGAACTTCACCACATAGCACGGTCTTAGCCAATCACCATCCCGAACGACATTGTTCTGCGCCCCCTGCTTGGTTAAAAACGGAAGGCGTACTTGTTTTTGGAACACTTTTGCAGTTAAAGAAAAGGCGTACGCCCTGTGCTTTCCACAAATCGGGAGTGATAAAGGTATCACTCTGTGCAATGGTTGGCCTTCACCGTGCTATGTGGTGAGGTTCTTCTTCTAGAGGTTTTCGTCTGAGGAAAGCCCGTGAAAAACCCCAGACAGCACAGTCGACACCGGGATTCGAACCCAGGTACCTCCCAGCCGCAGCGTAGCGTCATGCGGCCGGTCGTAACAGCCAACGCCGAAGCAGAGTGAGTATCACATGGATTACATTATCTCACGCAGGAGGCAGGATTACCTCTCTGTGTCCGGCCCTCCTGTCTGCGGTGCAGTAATATTTTCAGATATTTATTTTCCTTCTTACGTTGAACACCACTATAGAACTTGTCTATAGCTTTGATTCCCATTTCGCTTTTGGGAGGGAAAGGTGAGTCATGTCTGTAGAAGTGCTACTCACGTTAGGTATCCGACCACAAAACGTGACGTTGGACGGAGGTTGTATCCTTGCTTCCGTGGTATTTCTTCTTCTTCTTGTGTTAAATGCATTGTGAAGGACAATAACTTATAGATGACTTCATTTTTTTTCCTATTTCTATTCTATTCGTATAGATGACTTTGCAAATAAAGAAAAGAAAGGTGGCTGACGGACATTGTGAAATGCAACTCCCACTACGAGCCAATAATATCTGTGCTTAAAAAATCACAGTAATCTTTCCGATGACAAATAATCAAGTACCTCCCCGTCTGGATTCGCCACTGCCGGTCACAGTGATGGGCAAAGTACCTCAACATTGAACTTAAAATAAAGCACACTCGAAGCAGAGTTAACCTGAACGCTGCTTCGACCTGCCGAGCGGGAAGAGGGCCACCCTAGTGGCGCTTAGAAGGAATAAAGGGAAAGAGTGTTTCGACTGTCCCACTTCTGCTGCGGTGGTGTCCGCTTTGCCATTAGGTGTTAACCAGTGTTGCCACACCTACAGATTTATCATGGGATCTACCTACTTTTTGAAAAATCTACAGACCTGGAGAGATTTCTGAAAACCTCATGGTTTTTTGCTCCAACGAATGAGTCACTCGACCCAATGTTTTGCATCAGTGCACAAAACGACAACGATGAAAAACGTCAGCAGAACGCGGGAATGAGTGTTTTATCGACTATTTTTTGGAATATTTTCCGCAGTTAATTTGACGAAAACGATGCAAAGAAACAGCCTCTCAGCGACCACCATAACTGGCCTCCTGCACACAAAACGCATTCTGTTGGGTCAAGCTGCTTTGCCTTCGCCGTTGACAAGGATTTGATCCGTCGATCACGAAACTGGCGGGGCTCGCCGGAGGAGAAGGACGTCTACAGCGACTGAACCATTGGCGAACCTCAACGCTAAATCAGTTTTCTTGAGTGTTTGTGTGCGCGTTACGAGTTTGCCTCACAGACTTGGCTTGACTGGCTTTGCAGTGAAACCACAACGTTTATAATTCGCGTCACGCATGTACGCTTTCATTATGTTTGTAGAAATAATATATCGAACTTTATTGTTTTTGTGTGTTTTGTTTTAACATTGCGATCCTCGCTCACCACTGTGATGGTGGAACGAGCGAGAGAAATGTTCCTACATCACCCGATGCGTTATTCTTGCATTGGAGCGCCACAGCTGATGTGAATACACGTGTCAAAGTATTAAAATCTACGTGTGGTGGCACTTTTTTTTGTGATTGTAGTAGACTTAAGTACGCGACATCGCAAACCGAAACCGAAAGTTCCAACGCGTAATGCCAGTGCGCCGCAGCAATAAATTCCGGCTGTGGTCTTCAGCAGTGGAACGAAATAAGATCTTGCTCTTCCACTAATTTAGAGACGCAAGCAGACATTCCAGATTTGAAGGCAAAACGTTCAAGAAACTGAGTTTTGAGTGGTTACAGGTTTTTGGCTCGATCTATACAGATTTTTCGGACTCGGATCTACAGACATTTTTTTTACGTGTGGCAACACGCTGTTAACTCGGCATTACCCTCAGGTGTGGTTATCATCGTGATGTTTGTTTAGGTTTGCGGCGATGATGTAAAGGTGTGTGCTTGCCGATATCGCACGGATGTGATGCCCTTATGAAAATGGATTTTTCCTTTCTGCAGACTTCTTGTTTCCTGTCTTGACAGTGTGTTGACTTTGACTTCTTGTTGATCAAGTCAACAGGAATTGCTATTGACATCATTTTTAAAATCTCTTGAACTACCTTATGTGTACCTTCTGTGGACAAGGTATATAGATGTCGCTGTTGACAGTTTGTGGACTTTCTATGCGCCTATGTAGCAAGCACTTATGTCAACCGTTTTTTTTTTTTTTTACATAGATGAATTCCGTATTATTAATTACTGCATTATCGGACAGTAATGTCCACAGAGGTCGACCTCAAGGGCGCACCGAGCATCCCATTTAGGGGGTGGGGGTATATGTATATAGAGGCATACATTGGGAGACAAGCTGGGTAATATCAGCAATTTTTGGGTGTGTTGTGAGTGTACACCAATCCTGGGAGGTGAAGAGGTCCGTGCTATCGGCTCTCTAAACAAAGCGGTATATGGATCTGACCTTATAATTAAATGTAGCAGCTTGAAGGCAACTTTGCCACCTTTTAACTACATTATTAAAACACTAAATACATTTTCGATGGCTTTGAAAAGACGGTCCCTCGTATTATTTATACTTCAGTTCAGTACACAATATATTTCGAACTTATACGACCACATGAGGATCATGCGCATGCGACAGGTTTGCTGCACATTTTGATTCTGCGCCTCCGTGCCTCGCCCTCGCCTCATCACGAAGGAGTCATCGCCATTAGCATCATCGGAATGTCGTTGGGACGGTTCATGGGACGGTTGCAACATGTTTCAATTGTCTCAGGCTTTCAGCGTCCGCTCGTCAATTACAGAACAAAGGAGGATATGATTTTGCGTCGTAAGAGGTAAACTGTGTGATAGAAGTGTCATGTGTCATCAAGCTTCACTTATATTCATACGATGACTGTTGTGCTGTAGGTTTTTGCTGTTCGTTTCGAGCAGCGGCTGCGGTCTTGCGTCCCGTCAGGTAAGTGTACAAGTATATCATTTCGTGGCCGGTGTTGGTTCTGCTAATTTCATTCTCGTTTTTGCAGGCCATAAAAGAACAAAGGAGGATATCATTTTGCGTCGTAAGGGTTAAGCTGTGTGATAGAAGTGTGTGATCAAGCTTCACTTGCATTCATACCATGACTGTTGTGCTGTAGGGTTTTGTATGTTTCGAGCGGCGGCAGCAGTTTTGCGTGCCGTCAGGTATGTGTACAAGTATCAGTTCGTGGCTGGTGTTGATTGTGAACCAAATTTGTTGTTGCTATGACCATTCTACCCGGTTTTACTCACTTGTGTTTGAACATTACTAATTTGCGATTGAACGCCCTATTCAGACACATTTCTCTCCAGCGCTTCAGAGACATCGCTTTCGCCGAAATTCAGTGAATTTTGAAGTCCACCGTTATCGTGGGTCACCAGAAGAACTCAGACTGCAACCCGTCATTGACTGTCTATTGTGCGACGCCGCCGACACTGTGTGGCATAAAGCATGCGTACGTGTGGAATACTTCGCTACTGTGTGCGCGGGATATTTTGTATGATTGTGTCGACACTGGATGGTGTACCACTTTCAAGGTATGCATTTTCGGAATAAAATAGATACATATATAGTTTTGTAGTACTTAATTTCGTGTATTTTATGCGTGTTGCGATTGAGTGAACAATAGAACGGAGAAATTCAACTTCGCTCAAGTCACAGAAAGTCCACAAAAAGTCATTACGGGGATGGCGTTAATCGGGCTTCAGTAAATCATGTATCTTCCTCGATTAAGAAGAATATATACCGAGTGCCTCACGTAACGGTCGCCAAGCCTTTTAAAAAAGAACGAAGGTAGTTTCGTGGGTGACGCCGACTCATTGATAGCTGAGTAACAACAAAGTGAACAGAGAAATTGAGATCACATATAACAAGACTTACACATGAAGGTCACACGAAATTTGTGTAAAGTATATGGAGAGTCTACAGAAAGACCTGTTACCTTCCTGTGAATAATTGTCAACAAGACTTAAAGTTCCATAAGTCAACATAACATCAATATGTCAGGTAAACACAAGGCTAATAGAAAGTCTACTGAATGTCTGTGCTCTCTGTTGACTAAGTTCTGTAGAATGGAAACAAAAGGTCAACAGCCATTTTTGTAAGGGCCATTATCTCATTGATACACTTGAAGGTGGTTGCGTTCGCTGAGTGGAGCATTTTCAGCATTGTGATAAAACAAATGAGCATGCACGGAGTCTAGTGGCAAATGTATTCGATTTGCTGTCCACCTTTGCGTGTATCGATGAGATAAGAGCATCGCATCCGTGTGATATCGGCCAGCACATAGCTTTACATGATCGCCGCAAACCCAAACAAACGTCGCAATGATAACCACAATTGACGGTGATGCCGAATCAACAGCTCATGGCAAGGCGGACGCCTCCGAAGCGCAAGTGGGACAGTGGAAACACTTTTCCGCTTTATTTCTCCTAAGCACCGCTAGGGTGGCTCTCTTCCCGCTCCGCCGATCGAAGCGGTATCAAGTACCTGGCATCATTAGTACTTCAAGTACAGTACAAAGTACCGAATTCCAAATATACTTCAAGTAAAGTACTAAGTACTACTAGGCAAACTATACTTCGAGTACTCATAAAAACACTCGCTTTGCATTTCACTATTTAGTAGCTATGTCTTGCTTTTTTAGCAAAACTTTAGGCAGCATTCCTGGCAAATGCTATGAAGCCATCAAGTCTTACTGGTTAAGTGCTAACCAGTGAATATAAACTGAATCAGATCGCATAATTTTCAGTTACATGTACAGAGGCAATCAGTCAGCTGTGCTGTGATTATGCAAAATAGTATTATACCCTGACTGATCCAAGATCACCCGCCTAGTGTACTGATCTTCGGGTATAACAGGCTAGGAAATTTCAGGGGGAAAAAGATCATCAGCCAAAAGAGATTATACATTTCTGGGCATTCCTTGCTGCTTTTAGAAACCTTCCCACTTCATCGTCAAAATATAATTGTTGTTGTTCGCAACATGTTTCAAAAAAGAATATGAAGAAAATAAAAAAAAGGCTGAAGCACAATGTAAGGCTTCATTTTTATACGACTGTGATCTGCAGCAATGTAATTCATGTGACCAATTTAAAAAGACTGTCACTTTGCCTCATCATCTAATACAATCACAGATATAGAATGATTATTAATTGCCAATGAAGGAAACAGTATGAAAAAAGCATTGGAACCATACATTGGAGGAACTGAAATGACGATTGACCAAGTCATCGTGCAACCGGTTGCAGTGTCATAATGTGTGCGTGTCTTTGCATCCCGTTCGTTTGACATGAACATAGATGCTTTGGTACTTTTTCAACATTTCGAGCCTCTCAACGAGGGATTTCCTTCAACAAATAGGCTCTTTAAAAGGACAAAAATCGGTTTTGGTAAAATGTCAGACTGCGATTGTTGGAACCGTGTCCCACTAAAAGCGCTAAAATGATGGCAAGAAGACAAAAACACAAAGATCTGTGTGTTTTCGTTTTCTTGTTGTCATTTTAGGGCTTTTAGTTGCATTTTTGATACTTTTTGCGATTTTTTTTTTGTCTGGACTTCAAGTTTTGGGTACTTGAGTACTTGATGGGAAAGTGCCTTGGGGTAGTGGGCCGCACCTTACTTGGCGAATTTCCCCATTCATTATCATTAACTTATTTGTTGTTGTTGGGAAAGTACCGGGAAAAAGTACTATAAGTACAGCACAGAGTACACGCTTTGAAATGTACTTAAAGTAAAGTGTCAATCGTTTTAAGTACTCGGAAATGTACTTAAAGTACTACTAGAGTACTTGGTACTTCAAGTACGCCCCATCACTGTCAGCAGGCAACGAGTTACGTGTGCAAACGATACTCAGGTGTTTCTGCACACACCCGCTTGTATTTACTACGCTACACAAATTACTTTGTACAGTTTGTACTGTACTGTACTGTTTGCACAAATTGTTTGTACTGTACTGATTACGTTCTCTTACCAGCTCACGTGGCGTGGTGGTTAGGATGATCGCGTTCCACACCCACACTGGGAGGTGACGCGGTTTCCAATCCCGGCACCGGCTGCGCTGTCTCAGGTTTTCGTTGGGTTTTCTGACAGACTTTCCAGACAAATGTCGGCACAGTTCCCCTTAAGCCGGCCCAGGACGCATACTATACTCCTTCCTGCTGTCCTCTCTCAATCTGCCCACGTCTGTACGCCGCTAATAGCCACAGTTGCTTCGCGACGCTAACACGGAATTAAAAAAAAAAACGTTCTCCACTCAGCATTTAGTATCGTATATTAAATACATTTTTGTAGTATACCTGTATCTGCTGGGTCCACACTAACTGCTGTAGATTGCGTTGCAGTCCATATCATACCCCAGGTAGCACCCCAATGTGGGTCCTAGCTGGACAAATATTGGCTATCTTGTATTCCCAATGTTGACCCAATTTTACAATTGCAGCCCGGTCCAAGCAAGGTCTAATATTCACACGCCGATATTCAGCTCCAGTATTTCCAATGCCCAGGTAGCAGCTCAATATTGGCCTCACATTGGTCCCATATTCGGTAGATGGGAAGTCGATATAGGCCCAATCACGCCCACATCCAAGTACCGGTTTGCCAGTGCAGTTATCACATTCCCTATCTTTTAACTTTTTTATATTGTTTGCTGCGTTACTGGCAGGCCTATGAACTGAATTACGATGTTCTGTACTGAAGATTTTGTGCTGAAATAAATAAAAGAAAAGGGAACGAAGACGGAGAAGAGTGCGAACGCCAAAATTCTTGGCACAAGACGCCTCGGGGCCGAGACTGGGTATCGCACCACAGGCTTCTTGTTATTGTTGACTTCAAAGTTCAAACTACTCACCGGGTTCAGTGGTTTTCGCTCGACACCGCATTAGAACAGATACAGAACATAAAAACAAGTCCAGTGCGAGGGAGGGTATAGGACGAGGGATCCAAGCGCGTGATGAATGCGCTTTAACCCTCCCAAATGAAAATCGTCAAAAATTGTTGGTGCGAATACTTCTGCTATTCATTCGTACCCACTATTCAGTTTCTTATTCGATATGTGACCTGTATTGTGAAAACCTATTACGTACCGAGGTACTCAGAAATGTTTTACTTACCATTGTAGGAACTGCAGTGGCAATATTGGGTCGAATTGAGGAGATGTTGTAGCAGCAGCGTCATAATCATCACCAGCACCGCCATCGGTTACGCGCAGCACTGCGCGTGACCCGAGCTTTCGTTTTCGGTTCATCGCCATTAACCGTCATTAAACCCATCAACCTCAGTAGAGCCTGGTCGCCTCATTTCTCGCTCTACAACTGGTGACCCGAACGTGATGTTTTAGCGTTCCACCATCATGAACGGTGACCAGCACTCCACCAGCTCTTCGCCTCCCAGCCAGCCGCCGCCACTTCCACCGCTTGAGCTGGATTTTGCTGGCCTTCCATCTCCAGGAGCAGTTGCCGCCCTGGCCCCCCGCACCTCCCCTCCACCGGTGGACGTTGCAATCAATGCCATCAGCACGTCGCTCCAGCAACTCCAGACTACGGTGGCGGCCCTGGTGAACCGGGTGGACGCCATTCCCCCGCAGCGACCACGTTCCCCTCGGCGCCCGTTTTGCCGTCGCTGCTCGCCATCCCGTCAACGGTCTCCTTCGCCCTCTCAGCACCACTTCTGCTGGTATCATCGAAAATTCGGCGATGCCGCAAGGAACTGCCAGGCCCCTTGCTCGTGGCCGGGAAACGCTCCCCCCAACCATTAACGGCTGGCGTGGCTGGGGGCGACAACAGCCGGCTCTTCCGGATCACGGACCGCGTGTCCGGCTGTCGCTTCCTGGTGGACACCGGGGCTGACGTGAGCGTCGTTCCACCAACCCCCGCAGAAAAACGACACCGACAACCAGACTTGGCTTTGCAGGCCGTCAACAAGTCCACCATCTCAACTTACGGTCTTTCGTTTTCGGTTCATCGCCATTAACCGTCATTAAACCCATCAACCTCAGTAGAGCCTGGTCGCCTCATTTCTCGCTCTACAATGTCAATATTTCGCCCTTCCAGGGCAGGGTTTCATTTGTAAAATTGGGCAGATGTTGCCAACATTTGGCCAGTCTGAGACCATGCAGTATCGGCCATCCTGCTGCACAACAAGGTGAACTAATATGGGTCCCGAGCTGGACAAATATTGAATAGATAGGATGCCAGTACTGGTCTAATTGGTACAGTATGGGGAATACAAGGGCCATACCTGAGCCGAAAGCAGGCATGCCGATACTCGACCCCTCTTGGACCAGTTTGCAGTCGCAAAACTGGGACAAATTGGGACTCATCTATCCAATACGCCGACTCTGGGACCTAGATGGGGATGGATGGGATGGCTCTTCTCTTAGGTACGCTACGGTATAGCCTCCCTATCCTCCATGGAATCAGCCCCACCCAAGACCGAGAGCTTCTCAACCTTCAAGCCCGCAGCGTCCGTGTCTGCCTAGGGGTCCCTCGGACAACGGAGACCTACTCCGTCCTCGCAGAAGCTAGAGAACACCCTATTCCTACTCTACGGGACTCAACCACCCTGCGCATATACGCCCGCTGTCTGACCCACCCTTCCCATCCCCTTTGTCAGATTGCAGAAAGCTGCCCTGCTTCCGCCTTCGGTACTGCCATTGCCCGCCAAAGGAATTATCTCCCGCCCACGACATCTACTCCCTCCTTTGCGCCAGCTATGTGGACCCTTGAACGTCCCGTCATTCAACTTGTAATCCCGGACACTCCTCGAAAACATGAAGCTCCTCCAGTAGTAGCCCATCAGCTCTCCTTGGCACATATCAACTCCACCTACCCTTGCTGTCGTCAAATCGCAGCCCTGTCACGCAGCCCAGTCGCAGCGTCAGTCGCAGCCCTAGAGTACATTGCTGGCCTGCCACCTGAGAAGTCCTGGGTTGTCCTCACTGACAGCAGGGCGTCCCTCCTCCTTTTGCTGTCTTCCCACTCCACCATCATACGTGACCTGCCCAGCATGATCATCCAGGCGTACAATCGGCTCTGTGCAAATGGTCACGTTCTTTCTCTGCAGTAGATTCCCGGTCATGTGGGCTTATCTGGTAACTCACGCGCAGATGCGGCTGCACGACGTGCTGCACGAGTTGTGACTCATGCTAAATCACCTCCCCCCCCCCCGGTACGCGAAATTCCGTAACGTAGGCTAGTTTACGCATAGAAGAATGCGCGCACGCCTATTGGTTGGTACCGCGGCAGCATGAAAACCTGCGGCGGCCCCTCTCCCATTTTCTTTTCCTTTTTTTTTTTTTGGCTATAGTCGTGACGATGCCCACTTGAGTGCCGCCAACAACGGCAAGCTACCTCGACACCCCCCTGCGGCGGCCAGAAATGGATGGAGAATTGCCATCGCCGCCAGCATGGCTGCCAGTACTTGTTTACACACTGCAATAGGAACTGAAGTATTGAGAAGGGAAGGTGCAAGGAGCAAAGAAAGCGAGAGATGAATAGTGAAAAGTGTGATCTCCTAGTACAGCGTTGCAATTGTGGAAGTTTTGTGGTCAGCCCTCGTTCCGTGCGGCGTTCCGTGTTGTTTGGCGTGTGTGTGTGTGTGTTTGACATAAGCCGGTGCACAAGTACAGTGGAAGAATTCAGTATTGCTTGGCTGCACCTAAGTCTACATAAACTCGACGGCCACTCAAGACGCACGCAGTAGAAGCCTCAAATTCGTTTTGTTTTCATAATTGCGCTTCTCGCTTGTGGCTACCGTTATTACCGCAGGTTGTGCAACCACATTTCAGCTGTGTTTCATACATTTGCTGAGATAATTTAAGTGTTCTGTTATTCTTGCGTCTGAGAGGATCTTGTCGCTTAATGAGCATCTGCAAGAGCTTGGATTCACTAACGATACAACAGTGTCATGCAGTGGTCTTTTTTACTTTGAAGAAGACAAAAGCAGTGTCAAATAAGGTCACATGTACAAATGCGTGACACAAATGACTATTCAAACATATCCTTCTACAATCATTCTACCAGTGCATGCTCTTACGTTACGTCTTAAAGTCGTGGACATATTTCCCATATGATCCACTTACCGTTCTTCCAGGTGCTCTCTCTAAATACATATATACTATGACAAATGGTTGTTGCTGTGGCACGCGCCTATATGCTGTCGTCCATGGGATGGTTTAGGGGTCGACCCCCCTCAAATCATGCCCATGGTAGTGCATTTGGGAGAGGAAAACGAAGGGGGATCCTCCTCCCCCATGTAAAGTCCCCATAGAAACTGCCCTCCTGAAATATTTTCTGGCTACCATCACGTCAGCAAACTACAATCCACAAACTACAATCCCCATGGTCATGGGCGTACCGAGAGGGGGGCCATGACCCCCCTGGAACCCCAAGATCGCTTGTAAAAATGGTGCACTCTTTAGTCATAGGTTGTAATGTTTATTCTCAGATGCCATGATAGGAACCTCTGAACGCCTAATGTCCGTCTCCAGAAAAAGGGGTGTTCGAGGGGTTGCACTCTTGCTCCACTTGGAAAAAACCCTGGTAACGTCAATGCTCATGGTTAATGCCTAACACCAAAGCGGTCACACCGTATGAACTAATTTGTAGTCCACTGGATGTGCTAGAAGTTAAATTTATATTTCTACTTCCTTGACACATGGGCCTGTAGAAATTGGCAAGACTCAGTGTTGAACAAGAGAGAAACTTATGTTCTGAGGCTGGAACAACATAGAAGGGACAGATACAAACAAACTTTCACATTGCCTAAGAAATCAACGATGAAAGATGAAAGTCACTGAAAAGGTTAGCCAGCTGTAGGGATCGAACCCACATCTTCTGGATTACCTGATTCTGGATTATCTGTACTGAGTGAAAGGAGGGTGAGTGAGAGTGAGTGGCTGGTTTGTCGTCCCTTCAGATGTCGCACCCCGAAAGTCGCTGTGGAGGTGTGTTAGCTTATCTCAATTGGTAGAGCCCTGGACCGGTAATCCAAAAGATGTGGGTTCGATCCCTACAGCTGGCTAACCTTTTCAGTGACTTTCATCTTTCATCAAGACTCAGTGTGCCGTGTGTGCCTTTGATTGGCAAGTCTCAGTCTACAGTAACAGACTCTGCTGGCACTTAATACAGGCATTTTAATTTAGTTCTGGTGCTTGGAAAACCCTGAGCACTTTATTTTATATTATTATTTTTAAATAATTGTGATTATATGGCAAAATAACTTGTTACTCAATTAACCTCTTTTGAAAGTTTTGGAGTATTATTATGAAAGCAACATTACACTCTTCCTCCCACACACGTTTCTCCTATTTAAGCTTGAAACCTCGTTCATTTTACCAAACATGAATAATTGGACCTCTTTATGCAATAAGGGGATAAGTCGAAAGATACCAAACCGAGAGAATGGGCCTGATCCGATTGTCCGTCCGTCATCTGCTCAGACTCCCCACATTACCGTGGTATACACCCTTCTCCCTTTCTGACCACGAATGTTCCTCTGTGTTGTTAAAAAAAAACAAGCTAAACTCCTTTGCTGGAGCGAAACCTGCATTTTCGTGTATCGTCCAAGCAAGACTACTGAATGGTGTGTCGTTACTCTTCGCACACTAGGGCCACACTAGCACATACTTCTTCAGTGCTCACACCAGAAACCTTCCCGAGCCACCCTTTCAAGGTCTCTTAATCAGCGGAACTCTCGCCCCATCACATTGTCAATATTTCTTGGTCCATGGCCACGTACAGCACACCAAAGTTCTGCATTCAAAGCATTTCTGACCTTTTTTAGCATCATAGGACTTCAGTACTCACTGTTAGGTGACTCATTATGATATTTTACCACACCACCACAGTCAACGGGTTTGAGTATCGCCCCTGGCGATGAAACTCCCCAATCATAATCACCAAATAAACTAGTTGTTGGGTACACACTAGCACAAATTGCACAATACACATTCAGAGTACATGAGGGGTACCAGGGCAGCTTTCTTCCTTATATGTACCTATACGCCTATACGTAGTCTCAAGCGTTGTAACATGCATCACCACGACTCCACCATCATGGACAGGTCAGTGACGCAACCTGCAGGAGTGAGACAGGCTCTCTCAAAAACCATGCGAAATATTTCACACTGAAAACGAATTATGCAGGGTAGAATATATGCGACGGCATTGTGTGAGGTGCAATAATTGTAGAAATCTTCAGTAATAGAATGTTCCAGTATTCATGAATACCGAAAAGTCACAAAGGCTCCGTTCCTCCCCATACCGATGTGGGAAACTCGGTAAGATATCCAAGGACTGCAGCCCAGAGGTGAAGTGCCACCGTTTTAATATGAAGTGCCGCAGCAGCATTGAAAATTGAGCGCACCGCAGCATCGTTCTATGGTTACAGATACTGTAGACCTTCACTGAACAAGAGAACATATTACTTGACTGCAGTAGAAAATGGCCAAAAATTAAGGCAGTATACTTGCAAGACCAAACTATCACGGTAAATCAGCATTGCGTCGTCTTGACAAGCATTTGCAAGCTTTCCGCCATGCTAGAATGCGTAGAGCAATAATGTGAATTGCCATAACAGCTGTTGCTACACCAGCTAATCCTAAACGCTATCCGCACCCACCGCACTATCTGCACACTCCGTTCGTGACACCTTGTGGTCAGTTTAATTTACTTCGATTAATTCTTCCACATTAATGATTTGTGCCACAAACGTTGCCAGGAAAATATTGTAAATATTGTCCGTAAAACCGTAAAAGGGTTGAAAACAGAAGATATAATTGGGACATGTTCCGATTGGAAGCAGTGTCAGTACGCATCATTTGTGTTGAGGACGAAGCATCTTCAAATTCAACGTATGTTACGAATGTCCTCCTTTCCAACTTGTTATGACGACGCCCAACGATGGCTGGATGACTGCACTAAACGTACATCTACCTCGCGGATTATTAGCACGGTGAAGAGATCTGAACGGTGAGTTCTTTGCACTTTCAGGTAGTTCTGCTGTTTCAATCTGTTCACTGCTTACCCACCTCCTGAAAGCAATATATCATAGGGTAGGGGTTTAGGTATGATGCTGGTTGCTAATTAGGGGTCTTGAGGTGCATATATAGTCATCTTAGCCCATATTATGCTGGACACTAGTAGAAAAGTTAAGATAGAAAAATCATGGAACAAGACTAGATTGGCAATATGCAATCTTAAATGTGTATAACTTGCTCAACAAGGAGTTCAGGTTCTCATGAGGTATATTTGTTGATCTTATTGCAAGACAGTGCACTCTCATGTTACATAGCTAACATACAACATGCTATTTGTTGTTCATTTGTTCATCTTTGTTGTCACGACCAGGTTGCTTCCTTGGAGGCATGGCTGTGTTCGAGGCCATACGCCTTCATGAAACTATGCTGGAGATGTAAAACAATGCCCATGAACTGCTTGCAAGTGCAGCTGCTAACCCAACGCAGAGAACAGTGTATCACTGGTATGAACAGTGGTGAAAGGATGCATATGGCGATGACAGAGAGGCCATTCAGAAGCTGAAGGAAAAGACTTGTTTATACAGACAAGATGGTAACCCCTGCCATGCTTATTTTAGTTTATGTTAAGATATTTTAGTGGTTAACATATTTTTAAACCTAGTATGTAATACACTACATATGCAATACGCTACATATCATGGTTAGCGATGTTGAATAGGGAGCACAGAATGTGTTAAAAATAGTTTGAGGTACACCGACTTGGAAGATTATCAGAAAAAAATTATGAATTTGTGAAATGTTGCTTTTTCTCGCATTCGTTAATTGCACACTGATGTGGTTCTGATAAAAATATGAGATAAATTTCATTTGGAAGTATGTCCATTGTACAAAGGTTCATCATCTGCAGCAAAAAAAAAAGAAATATTGAACTTGACCATCCCCACACTCATGCGGCATTGCCTTGCCTGGCTCCTTCACCCCAAGTATGCTGCCAAACGCACACGGGAGCAACCCAAACAGATTTACGTTGCCTGCAGAAACATTTGGTACAAATTAGCTTTCCACGCTTGAGGTACTCACAAGAATGGCCTTCTGCGGCAGCACAGTGCACAAGGAGCACTGGAGACCAGGATATACTTCAGCAACGATGGGTCTTCACCTATTATATCTATAGCTCACTTCAACTGGAGGCGACACCAGCCTGCTGAGCTGGCTCGTCATATCATAATTTTTAATAAGGGTTTAGGGGTACAGGCAAAAAGCTACGACACTGTAGCTTGGCGGGGCCTGACCCCTCAATTACTTCAGTTCGACAGTTCGAGGCTTCAGTTATTTTTTCTTTTGTGGTAGCTGAAAGAGTTAAGTTGTTGTGCTTTCCCTGTTTATTTCACACACATTATTGCCTTGCACCGTAGAGTCTGTGTTAGTAAGCATCGTGTCCGTCATCGCTTAAACTGATTATGGTCACTCAATGGCTCGCCAGTGTCCAATGTCACCTAAGTACATCCGTAGGACCAGTACTCCTGTTGAACTGCGCCGCAGAAGTAGGCTGTTCTCGTGAGAACCTGATGTTTGAAGGTTAATTTCTACAAGTTGTTTCTGAAGAACGCAAATCGGGTAGTGGTGCTCCAGTGTGTTTGGAGGAAGCAGCGACGATGCTTTGTGGGCTGAGGCAGCCTTGCGGGGTAACGCCGGATGTGTGTGACGGTGGTCAAGTTCTAAAATTCTTTCACTGCAAAAGTAGTCCTTTTATGAAACGTTGTGGAAAAAATAATCAAGGTGTGTACTATGAAATGCAATTGTCTCATATTTTATCAGAACCACCTCATTGTGCAATTGATGGCTGTCTAAGTGGCAAAATGCAATATATTTGAACGTCCTTTTTTTTTCTTACATACTTTTCCAAATATACGCACCTCAAAATATTTCTAGCATGTTCTGTGCCTCCTAGGCAAGAGTGCTGAACAGTTTGAGTGGCTCTGAAAAAAACTGCGGAGTTCCATAAAAATTCAAAGAATTTTTGAATTTTATTTTTCTCAGGGCATAAAGTATCGATCAGCCACCGATCACAAAGTGTCGATCAACCTTCAGTACATATGGCACGAAAGTGTTACGCTTTGTCATCACTCAGAAGAGATCTGGTTTGCAAAGAATTTGCAAAAAAAAAAAAAACGATTTTGTTAGAATTCTTTTTCAATATGTAGGTCACATGTCCCTTCGCAAATCTTCAAGAAGCGGCCACAAAGCAATTTTCTTTTTGCAAGCGGGAGAGCATTGGCTGCATGGGAACAATCAACCACAATTTATTTGAAAGAAGTCAGGGACAGTCTAGCGCAACATCTGGGACATGGAATGAACCAGGACATAAAGATAGAGTGCAAGCGAGTCAGTGTAGCCTTGGAGGAGGCAATATTACCCTAAGTTTGGGATGTGCGGAGACGGAGAAGAGAATTAGAGGGAGACAGGACTCCTGTCTGCATCTGTTGTCCTCCGTCTGTGTACATTGATTCAAGGTAATATTGCCTCCTTTAAGACTTTTGTACCTCCGCCAGTTAGTGGTGATCATACTAGTAAATATGTAACACCACTGTCTTCTTAGTTTCTGCATGAAGAACCTGTTTATTTTTCCGTTGTTTCAACGTGATTTTTCTTATTTGTAGGCGCCTCAACCCTTCATGACAGTTGCTGAAAAAGCAGCTCTTCATAGCATCTGGCCAAAAGTAAGCCAGGTACTTTGCCACCTCCATGTGGCTCAGGCAGAGTGGCACTGGCTAAGATCTACGAAGAATGTCCGCCCAGAACAGCGGAGGGAGCTGATGTCAGCATTTCAAACGATTTGTTGATAAAGTGTGACTACAACCATGTTTGTGTGTAGCAGTGAGCTCGGGCTCATTCCTACGCGTCACCGATTACAATAGCTAAGCTGGTCAAAGTTGTACTAAGATGTCTGGAAGCACACAAAAATCACACTTATGACAGGGCTAACAGCTCCCCAGGGCCATTAAACATTGGACAAATTGCATCCCAATTCCAATGCTGACGTTTGCCTTGCTACTTTCTATTTTGTCTGGGTTATTCGTGTAAAGATACCACCCTCTATTTGGTAGTCCTCCATTCTCAATTTTGTGTTTCGTTTTAACTTCAAATTCACGATCTGCACTACTCAGATACAGATGTGAAGACCTCTATCAGGAAGGGTCTATCATTAATTAAAGCTGATGGCTGTTCAATCCCACTTTGGTCTGTCAATTAGAAAAACCATAAATGTTTTAGGAAACTACAAAAATGCTGTACAGTCAGGGCTTGCGTGACTCTTTTTGTGGCTTGATTATTCGTTCATTTCGATTTAAAAATATTCATATTCAATTTGTATTTGATTTCAACTTGAAAATCACTATTCGTGCCACCCTATTTTCTAATTGTGTCCAGGTTCCGCAGCTCAGTCTAAGACCCACAACAGTGCTTCTAGTTGCAGTGGTGCATGCCTGTCGCCTACTCACAGTTGCGGCTGCCATTGCTAATGATGACCGAAGAAACAGGCATCCTACAGTAGTTTCAAAAAGGCTGTTGCGATACACTTGTCTGAAACTGCGAAATTGTGGTAGAGCTTCTTCGTTCCACCATTGCAATTGAACAGGAGCCAATATGGCAGCATACACTGCAAGAGTGGTGTGTAGTGCGTTTTTGCATATGCACTCTTTTTCCAACAACATATTCATAGGCACAAGTCCAACTTCCTACTCCTGACAATGAAAACATGGCTAGGAGGCAAGCGATCTGGTGAAGATGATGCATATACTGTAAAACCCCGAGACTAGGGAACACGAAGGGACAGACACAATACGAAGTCGAAGTCGATACTTTGTGTTGTGTCTGTCCCTTCGTGTTCCCTAGTCTCAGGGGTTTTACATTATGCGTAGCAAAAGAAAAAGTAAACAAAGTAGAGCAATGCTTTTCCAGAAAAGGAAAAAAAAAAGACTCTCGTACAATTCTCTAGTACAGTTGCTTTGCCATATACAATTTTTAATGTTACCGTCAAATGCCATTTACAATGTGATGATCCATTTCAGATTGTGTATGCTGACACTGCAGATGGTTTGGAAAAAGCGAAGGAAGAGCTCCAAGCATTGCTCCAGGACTGCTACAGAGCATGTGTGCAAGCATTCTTGCAAAATGAACAGCAGTGGGTGATGCTCTTTAGAAAAAGAATCTTAATGCGAGGCCCGATATGTACAAAATAATGCGCAAAACTATTTAAAGTAAGATGCTAAATATGCAGCATAAAAGCATTTAAAATAGAGTACAAAATACTCTCAAAAGTAATTTGAGTAAAGCACTAAATACCCAAGTATTTAAGATACTATTTAAAGTACTTTAGCATTAGCAGCAAGTGAAACGCCTATTCTGACTGATGTGGCCGTACAACTGAAAGGAATAAACTTCATCTGCCATACTTAAGCACAATGTTTATTTCCAAGGTCTTTGTGTCATTTTGGTGAGCTCAAGTAAACTTTGGTGATATATTCTGACCCAAAACTTTGTAACCCCTCCTGTAATGGCAGCTTGGGTTTTTCAACTTCTGAAGCGTGTTTATTGCTTTGGTGACTAAGGAAATAAATGCTGGGATTATCTTGTACCTAATCCCATGGGGATTCACCTAGGAATATGAATAGGAACAGTTTTCTGTATTGCGTAGAGTATCAAAATACAGAAAAAAGTATACTGGATTTTGAGTACGTACGTAAGTCTGCACGAGGCTGTAACACCAACAACTTTGCTGATGCTGACATGGCAGATAGGTTGGAAAGAGCCAAGCCATGTGCGTGAGCACACATTCTTGCAAAATGAATAGCAGTGGGTGATGCTCTTTCAAAAAAGCCTCAAAAGCATCCTAATGCGAGGCCATAACACCAACAACTTTGTCAATTTTCTGTCATGCCAATCCACGACAGAGAATTTGCTACACTAAGACACCCTAGAGGCCACTGTGTTCTTTCCAAATACATATTTATTGTACTTTCAGCAGAGGGAGTGTTATGTGACGAATAAGATGGGGTGGATATTGTGGTGAGCTGTGCAAACTTGAAACATTCATTCTGCAGCAGTGAAAACATTGAAATGCACTTGAATCTTACTATTACCGATGCCAAAGGAGGCAGACTTATGTGAAAACACAGCATGCCACATTAAAGATTCATTGCAGCTTCTGCCCTGTGAAAACTTTGCTGTGCATTGCCACCTATCAATGCAAAACCACAACATTCAGCTTTGTTTGCATGAGCTGCAGGTTCTTGCTTCCAAATCATCTGAAAATGTACACATGGTGTGTACCCGTGCAGTATGAGATAATCATTCGACTCCAAGATGTGTAACTAGCAGTTTTGAGAAAAGCTGCTAAAAAATGTACAAATTACAGTAAGTTGCATTATCTGATGCCGAAAAGTAAGTTTCAGTTGCTGTACAGTCACCAGTGGCGTAGCCAGACCTCCAAGGTAGAGGGGGCTCGATACGAAAACTCCCCCCCCCCCCCGCGGATGCTGTGTGCGACAACACACACATGCTTTGCACACTACAAACGGCGGATGAAAAAAAAAAGAAAGAAGCAATATAGTTTATTTGGACATTCACAATACGGTTACAATAGGGTGTCATGACCAATGAGGTGGTGTCACGAGATTTGAAGTATTTTGAAAATCTCATACTTTGAAAACCATCCAAGAGTGCCTTAGATAGACGCCATGAACTGCAACAACTTTCGCGATCGTCACGCTGTCCCCCCCCCCCCCCCATATATTATGTTCTCCTCGGATTTGCACGATTTGTGTGGGTCGGTTGGTGGCAGGTAGGGGGGGCTCGAGCCCCCCCTAGCCCCCCTGTCGCTACGCCACTGACAGTCACTCGCAAAATTACCAAATGGCCCATGGTAACTGGACAAGTGCTACAACTTGCGGTTTCAGGTCACAAGCTCACACAAGAACAGACCGCCCAAGGGAACCATGCTGCATAGGTTACCACAACTAAAGGCAGCTGTGAATTTTATTATTACAGGCAGATCCCCTTTCGATCAACATGACATACGCATAGTAATTATTGGTATATCGGCTCTTGGATGCACACAGACGACCTTCCGCACCACTCCCCTTTATTTGGAGGGGGGTGCGAAGCTTGGAATATTGCTCGCGAAACCGCACAAATTGACTACATCCTTTCAAGCATCGTCGACTGAGGACGCAAGAATAACAGCACACTTAAATTCTACTTCAATTCTCTCGCCAAATGTACGGGACACAGTCGAAATGAAAATAGTAGTTGCCCTTCATGTTTGGCTATACGGAATACTTTGCCCTCATTCAGAATCCCATCACAGCAACAAGTTCCTGGTGGCTCTACTACCTGCGTCAACAGAGGCCAGAAGCGAGAAGTGCAATTAAGAAAACGCAACGAATTTCAGAATTTCTTGCGTGCTGAGCGGTCGTTGAGTTTACTGACACTTGGGTGCATCTACTGATCGTACTTCCATGCGAGCTTAAAACAGCTGACCACAGAACTTTCACCACTGCAACACTGCACTACGAGTAGTAGTTCATCTACCACTTTATTTGCTCCTTGCACCTGGCCGTCGCAATAATTCAGTTCGCACTCAGTAAACACACACTGGCCGCCATGTTGACCACGGTAGCGGCTGCGTCCGTTTCTGGCTCCCGGTTACATACAATTGATAATAGAGCTAGGACGAACGAATATCTATGCTAAGGCAAACTGAGGATCTCTTTCTTGAAACATGAAATATATTTTTAGGATGCGGTGAAAATGATGGAATGCTCTTGCTGATCTTATGGGTGAGGGTAACGTGTTCCACAGTGTTACTGCGATGAAAACGAATGTCTGCTTCCCATATAGTTAGTGTTAACACAAAGTAAAAGGAAATTTCCAGAGTTAAAAAAATCTAGTAGGAGCTGTTGAAGGACATATACGAGAGTTATATCGTGTAAGTTGGTGTTGTCTTTTACACGCTGATAAAGGCTGGCTGGCTGGCTGGCTGGCTTTTCCTGCCAAAATAAATAGATTCTCCCCACTCTCAATTTTAAGATGTTAAGAGTGGAATATAAGTGACGACAGCTATACTAGAGGCGGATGTGAATATTGTCCGGTTGTTGGCAATCTTGGACCAATATTCCGATGTGCTGCAACAACAACAACAATAAATGAAGGAGAAGTGATGATGGCTTGCAACAATTATTGGATAATGGTAAACGTGATCTTTATATAGGACCTGTAGTTGCAGTGTCCCGTTTAGCCCAGAACGAGTGTGGGGGAAAATAAAGAGAATAAAAAAAGAGAATAAAACATAATTTGTCTGTGGCTCGACCAACTGTACTCGCAGTTGGACAATATTCTTGACTGGGGAAGCTTGAGCTTGAGCACATAAAACGACGGCTTCCCCAATCACGGATATGGTCCACCAGTTATGCCTGCATTTCTGCCATTTTGTCGCAGTTGAACATTCGAAGCACGTTGTAACGTCAGCGTGTAGTGGTTGATTTGTCAACGCATTGGCTGGTTGCACACTCTAAGAAGAAAAGGAGTAAAATGGGGAGTAATTGCAGCGTCTACTCCCCTAGTCTGCAATTACTCCCCATTTTAGTCCCCTAACCCGACATTTAGTCCCGACATTTACTCCCCAGGACTGCAAATTGTCACTAAACTTCGCGAATGGTCTCCTGAATGCAACAGGCTAGGTAAATATGTGCCCTTGGTCAATTTGAACGACATAAGGCAGTATAACTCAGACAACGTAGCCATTTTCCAGCTACACAGAGTAAGAAACAGTTAGCGCATCTTTCTTCGCAAATTGTGCCCTAGTATGGCGCAAGATTTTATATCACTCGATATATCACGGTTGATGGTTTGCTTCGAAGTATTTTCATGCATGCAAACCAATTATGTACCTGGGACTCTTACAATAGCGCGTGAAATGCAGTCTCCACCCTGTGAGATTCATTTACTCCCGTGCATTTACTCCCGAAAGGGACTATTTTTTGTGGCAATGCATTTAGTCCCCAAAAGGAGTAAAAGTACTCCCTTTTTTCTTAGAGTGCAGGGGCGGATCTAGAGGGGGGTCGGGATGTCCTGACCCCCCCTCTAGATCCGCCCCTGGCTCTCCTGACCCCCTCCTTAATTTCTGTCTTCACATAGTGTTTAATTGACCGAGATCTTGTATCTACCATGCTGGCCAAGGCTGGACACCCCTCTCAGAAAAATACTGGATCCGCCCCTGGCTGGTTGAGCCCTAATAAGTGGCTTGGTCGCTGTATAGTCGCTAGGCACCAGACCGATATATTCTGTCTGCTCCGAAAGTCTCTAAATCTGGCGACGAACACACTTGCAGGGGGCAACACTGGTGGAGGGTCTTTGTTGTAACACACGAGCGGCAGTTGGCAGTAATTGGCGGTGACTCTCAAAGATTCGCTGCATGGAAGACACCACCTGTCCTGTCACTCGAGCGGCTGCCAATCTCAATTAACCCGAGTCGCTTGCGTTGATTGGGAGGGACATCCGTTGCGCTAAAATAGAGCGTTGCATGCGACGAAGATGGGGGGTCCAAGAACAGGGGCGCAGACACTGTTCACAAAGTTGACAAGTCGAGGTTCGAGCTCGACGAGGAGGTCGACTCCAAAAGATAAAAATGCTGTGATTCACTGCAGTCAAATCTCCATACACTCATAACACAGAATGAGGCGTAATTCGGGTAGATGTACACGTAAATGTGTATCAGCCTATTAACAGAGAACTTCATAGCATACCACGCCCCTATAGCACCAACCACCATCCCGAACGAAATCGTTCTCTCTCCTGATTTGTTGAAAACGGGAGGCGTACGCCCCTTTTGTGACGCTTATGCAGTTACCTTAAAAGGGCACTAAACAGCTCGCCAACCATTTCCCAATTACGACGCCCCGTGAAAGAACGTGGTTCACAATATCCAAACATGTAATTGCTTTGCTTGTAGCCAGCGTATTTACCAATAAACAATGCCATCCAAAGAGCATAATCCGCGTGCGACTCTCCTTCCTTCTCGGAGAGCACCTACACTCTTAAAAATGAACTTCACCGCATAGCACGCTACTAGCCAACCAACATCTCGAATGATATCGTTACGTGCCCTGATTTGTTGAAAACGGGGGGCGTATGCCTTTTTTGTGACAATTATGAACAGCATAAGTGTCACAAAAAGGCGTACGCCCCCCGTTTTCAACGAATCAGGGCAGATATCGAATTTTTCTAATTAATTCAATGCTCTGCGCGCGTCAAAACAAATCCACGTGGATAGCACAAAGGACCAAAAACCGGTCCGGACTGGGGCCGACAAGCTCGCGCCATTCGAGCGGTATCCTCCCCACTGGTCCGCACTTCTGTCGTCCCCATACTGCGCCATCTAGTGAAGGCGGAGATAATCCTCTCCGGCGCCTCAAGGTCATATGCATGCACATAGGCTATTATGAAGAAGGTCCATTCTACTTACGCAGCCGTTAAAATCAATGACGTATTTCGCATCATCCGCTGGAGTATTCTGGGGAATGTCACTTGTGTGAATACATCGAATAATGCGGTTGCTCGTCTTGCCTTTATTCATCCACAGTGACTGTTGTGTTCTAGTCTGCAGCAGCCGAGTCTATAATTTACTGAAAAGGCTGTCTCCATTTTCTCCTTTTACTTTGAAATATATATATATATAATGAGGGGAAAAAAGCCATTAAAGAAACAAGTAAATGACACTAGACGTGTTTGAAATTCAAAATTACAGATTAAGATGGCTTCTATGGCTGCACGCAGAGCAACAGATACTCATGGAACGATGCGACAGCACCAGAGGACACGTGTTCCGCCGTGTTTGCGGCTCGTCAGCTCTGGGTAGCTGCGCATCGTTTGGAATTGGCCCAGAGAACGCGGGGAGAACCGGTTGTGGGAACATAGCTGTGACCTCGCGGAGCAATACAGCACTGAAGATATAATGCGCACACGAAATGGAACATTGCGGACTTCTGGTATGGTTTGAGCTGGGTATCTTGTGCATTTCAAGTGGAGAGATGTTTAGAATGTACCTCACTTTCCGATGCTACAATAAATCAATATATAAGCGCCTCGTATTTTGACTGGTTGATGGAGCATGACGTCAAAATGACGTGTGGCTATTGTCGGCAGGGCGTCGCAGGGCGGGGTATGAGCTGGAAAGAGTGCAGTGAATATTGTGTTGGCTTAGAACCATTATTTACTTTTTTTGGTGCCAATAATTTTTGAAAAACGTTCACCGCTGGGAACGTAGGCCAATGCATTAACAAAAAGTGCACGTTGTATATCTGTTTAGTGCTCCTTTAAGTGTCACAAAAAGGTGTACACCCCGCACTTTCCACAAATCAGGAATGATATCATACACTGCAATGGCTTGCTTTCAGCGTGTTGGGTAGTGAAGTTCTATTACCCTTAAAATGGAACTATATATACACGTCCGCTTTTTTGCGAACTAACATAAATGTAAAGTGTCACAAGAAGGCGTACACATGAGTGTACGCAAGGCGCGTGTGTAAGGAGTGCAAACGGAAGTGTAACGTCCTGCCCCTCGTGCAAACTGACTATATACTAAACCTGAACTGTAGAGTAGAAAACAGTCTTGGAGCAGGGTGGCTGCCACTACAGGCGCCTGCAGATCCATGTCATTTGGTTTCGATTCTGTCTCAGAGACGCAACGAAGGTCTTAAAAGCGGCAGTGTGTGCCGCTATATTTTAGGAAGGCGCAGAGTGCCTTCAGAGCTTTAACTTCTTGGTGCTGTGTAGGCCATCGCCCCATCACTTTACAAAAGGCCTTTAGTCGAGGGCTTGGAGGGACTGCTTCAGTCTTGCTCTTGCTGGCTCGTAGTCTGGGCACTGCATTACAACGTTAAGTATGTCCTCTGGCACCTTGCATCTGCTGCAGATGTTCGAGGCCACAATGCCTTATCTTTGCTTCGTCGTCGCGGCGTACAAAGCACCCAGACGGATCCGATGAACAGCTGTCTCAAGGCTTCGGCCGGTGTCAATGTGAAGAAGATGGGTCGATGTGAAGAAGACAACGTGAAACTGCTGCGTGCACCTATAGTGCACCGTGTTGTGTATTGCCACGAATCAGCATCGCGAAAGTTCCACGGCAGGCACGAAACGGTACATCTCATCCCGGCGCATGCTGAAGATAAAGCAAGAAGCTTCCAGACACATCGCCTGCTCTCTGGCAAACGCACGTGCTGTTTCTAGACTTTTCGGCGCGACGCTTAAATGCTTGTGCGCTCCAAGCTGGAGCATTCATTCTTTGGACTCAGTTGTGTTCAGAGGGCTATCACTCTTGTGTTTTGCTACCAAGTAGTCTAATAAACCGTTCGCTGTTTATTCGACGACTCGCCGACCCATTTCGCTTCGTGACATTTCTGGTGGAGATGCAGGGTAGCGCTGAAGACTGGCTGGAGGGAAACAACATGAAAAAAAAAAAAGAGAGAAGGAGAAGAAACGGCATCGAGACGATGCCCCGTCTACGGAGGGGGCAATGCCACGAATCAGCATCGCGAAACTTCCACGGCAGGCACGAAACGGTACATCTCATCCCGGCGCATGCTGAAGATGAAGCAAGAAGCTTCCAGACACATCGCCTGCTCTCTGGCAAACGCACGTGCTGTTTCTAGACTTTCCGGTGCAACACTTAAATGCTTGTGCGCTCCATTCATTCTTCATTCATCCATTCATTCTTTGGACTCAGTTGTGTTCAGAGAGCTATCACTCTTGTGTTTTGCTACCAAGTAGTCTAATAAACCGTTCGCTGTTTATTCGACGACTCGCCGACCCATTTCGCTTCGTGACATTTCTGGTGGAGATGCAGGGTAGCGCTGAAGACTGGCTGGAGGGAAACAACATGGAAAAAAAAAAGAGAGAAGGAGAAGAAACGGCATCGAGACGATGCCCCGTCTACGGAGGGGGCAATGCCACGAATCAGCATCGCGAAACTTCCACGGCAGGCACGAAACGGTACATCTCATCCCGGCGCATGCTGAAGATGAAGCAAGAAGCTTCCAGACACATCGCCTGCTCTCTGGCAAACGCACGTGCTGTTTCTAGACTTTCCGGTGCAACACTTAAATGCTTGTGCGCTCCATTCATTCTTCATTCATCCATTCATTCTTTGGACTCAGTTGTGTTCAGAGAGCTATCACTCTTGTGTTTTGCTACCAAGTAGTCTAATAAACCGTTCGCTGTTTATTCGACGACTCGCCGACCCATTTCGCTTCGTGACATTTCTGGTGGAGATGCAGGGTAGCGCTGAAGACTGGCTGGAGGGAAACAACATGGAAAAAAAAAAGAGAGAAGGAGAAGAAACGGCATCGAGACGATGCCCCGTCTACGGAGGGGGCAATGCCACGAATCAGCATCGCGAAACTTCCACGGCAGGCACGAAACGGTACATCTCATCCCGGCGCATGCTGAAGATGAAGCAAGAAGCTTCCAGACACATCGCCTGCTCTCTGGCAAACGCACGTGCTGTTTCTAGACTTTCCGGTGCAACACTTAAATGCTTGTGCGCTCCATTCATTCTTCATTCATCCATTCATTCTTTGGACTCAGTTGTGTTCAGAGAGCTATCACTCTTGTGTTTTGCTACCAAGTAGTCTAATAAACCGTTCGCTGTTTATTCGACGACTCGCCGACCCATTTCGCTTCGTGACATTTCTGGTGGAGATGCAGGGTAGCGCTGAAGACTGGCTGGAGGGAAACAACATGGAAAAAAAAAAGAGAGAAGGAGAAGAAACGGCATCGAGACGATGCCCCGTCTACGGAGGGGGCAATGCCACGAATCAGCATCGCGAAACTTCCACGGCAGGCACGAAACGGTACATCTCATCCCGGCGCATGCTGAAGATGAAGCAAGAAGCTTCCAGACACATCGCCTGCTCTCTGGCAAACGCACGTGCTGTTTCTAGACTTTCCGGTGCAACACTTAAATGCTTGTGCGCTCCATTCATTCTTCATTCATCCATTCATTCTTTGGACTCAGTTGTGTTCAGAGAGCTATCACTCTTGTGTTTTGCTACCAAGTAGTCTAATAAACCGTTCGCTGTTTATTCGACGACTCGCCGACCCATTTCGCTTCGTGACATTTCTGGTGGAGATGCAGGGTAGCGCTGAAGACTGGCTGGAGGGAAACAACATGGAAAAAAAAAGAGAGAAGGAGAAGAAACGGCATCGAGACGATGCCCCGTCTACGGAGGGGGCAATGCCACGAATCAGCATCGCGAAACTTCCACGGCAGGCACGAAACGGTACATCTCATCCCGGCGCATGCTGAAGATGAAGCAAGAAGCTTCCAGACACATCGCCTGCTCTCTGGCAAACGCACGTGCTGTTTCTAGACTTTCCGGTGCAACACTTACAACAACAACATATATTGTGATGATGAAGTGGGGAGGTTTTCCACTCTAGGAGTGGAACGCTACCCCATAGCTAGGGGTCTAATATGAGTGGTGACAATGATCAGTGATGACGATGAGAGATGACGGGAATGATCGAAGTGGCGATGACGATGCTGGACGTGATCGTGGTGGTGGGAGTGTCCGAGGGCGCTGCTGGGGTCATAGTGAGTCCTTTAGGCCTGTCGCCTCAAAGAAGTCAACCACGTGACGTAAGGCCGCCCTGGAGTCGGCCGCGGTGTCCCAAGGGCCGAGGATGGTCGACAAGTTGAAGGGGCGGCAGCCAAGGGTGGCAAGCTGCGACTGCAGTGTACGCCTCTCGTTGACATAGGTCCGGCAGCGGAGGAGTATGTGCTCAACGTTGGCAAGTACGCCACACTCGTTGCACATAGGGCTAGCCTCACAGCCTAGCTGGTAACGATAGGACGGAGTGAAGGCCACATTCAGACGTAGCCTGTGGATGAGTGACTTCAGAGGACGAGGAAGCTTTGCAGGCAGTCGGTATGACAGCGGGTGCAACACTTAAATGCTTGTGCGCTCCATTCATTCTTCATTCATCCATTCATTCTTTGGACTCAGTTGTGTTCAGAGAGCTATCACTCTTGTGTTTTGCTACCAAGTAGTCTAATAAACCGTTCGCTGTTTATTCGACGACTCGCCGACCCATTTCGCTTCGTGACAGTGTGATGCGCTTGGACATAAACAGAGTGCCCCTTTATTATGAAAAGTACTGGCGATGTACTTCGACTTCCAGTTCAAGCAGATGAATATTTGAAATGTTTCATTCTAAAATTTACAATAGTTCATTTTCTGCAATTTCGGTTAAGTGACATAACAGTGCAATTTCTTTCTTCGTGGCGCTGTCTCGCTGCCCCTCTCCCGGCGTGTTGTCGTTTGTTCTCTCAAGTATGGCGTCAATTTTTTTGAGCATCATGAAAAAACACATTTGCTGGTGTTCTCGCTGTCTCTTCCAGAGTCGGCATTTTTGGTTGGAAGTTTTCTCCACTGTGCTTGTGGGTCGTGCACGGCTGGGGGGTGATTCCACGTAAGACTAGGCAGAGATTTAGCTTGAAGAATTATATGTTATTGGCCGATATCTCTAGGTCTCTTTTTTCATAAAGATGGGATATTTCGTAGAGCATTTTTGTAGACCTCTGTCCGCTGTCCTCTATGTGAACAACAAGAAAAAAAATCACAAGTGTTTCTTCCGGGCGTCGCCAAAGTTCGGGAAAACGAAAAGTGCGATAAAAGCGAATTCCACCTGACTTCACGCTTAATTTTTTTTTCTCGGCAACGAATGCGCCTAGAGACTTGGAACAAACGGCTTCGTCGCCTAGAGATATTGGCCAATAACATAGAATTCTCCACGTAGAATTCCACGTCCGGACCAACCTGCCTGATCTTACGTGGAATCACCCTGGGGGAAGCTAGCTCACCTCCCATTTCTTCAGATTGTGATCTATAGCAAGGGTTTCCAGGTCCAAATCCCGAAAAGTCGCCAACGCGCCGTGGAAAAGTAACCAAAAGTAGCCAATTTCCCTTGTATGTAGCCAAGTTTGTAGCCAGTGGTGTGCAGGCATTGTTGTGCAGGCAATTGTGCTGGCTTTCGTTGAATGAAAGACTCTTTCACGAGTGCAAAAACGCCAGCAGACAAACAACAAACAGTCCTAAGGACATCGTACCGACTGAGAAGGCCGATCGTCAAGGGAAAACAGGAATGAATGCACTATGCGTACTTTGGCATTATGTGGTACACGTTGAGAACGACCCCGTTATAGGTGCACATAGGAGGCTCAAATGTAGCGCGAAGAAGTATCCACAAAAGTAGCCAGGAAACAGCCAAGTCGCCAGTGCCCAAATTTCGGCGCCACTGCAGTCAGAAAGTAGGCAATTTGGCTCAAAGTATCCAAATCTGGCAACATGGCAGCGAAAACAAATTAATGTGGCCTGAAAACAATGTGCACGTGTTGCTCGCTTACTAAGAAGAAAATTGAAAGGCATATGCAGGCGGGGTCAGCTCCTCACTCAACTTTTTGCAAGCCGTGACCTAACTAATTTCTCCTGATGGGGGACAACTTCTGGGCCTCCCAAGCTGTCATTCATGTCTTCGTTATTACATGTAAGAGAGGCACGCAGGCACGCTTTGGAACTACTGTCAAGTGGCAAAGCAAATACTTGACGTCCGTCTGAAAAATCAGGAGTCACTTGCATCACAGAAGTGTATAAAACAACGTTTGACTTTTAAAGATGTTACAGACGCAATCGTCACACACTTCTCTGCACATTCGCGGCACATGACTTTCTCTAATGAAGTCGGAATATTTTGTCTTACCTTCTGTCGCAAAAAGAGCAGCACCATTTTGAAAAATTGGATTGCCGGCGATATCCAACACAGGCCCGATTGATTTTACAACTCCATCGATTCAAGCATTGACTTCCACAGTGGGAACCGCTTGGCTTCAGCGACGAAACATGCGGACCGACAGCTCAGAATGGCAAGTATAGGCTAAACCACGAGCAGTCACAAGAAGTCTACAGAAAGGGGGATACAAACTCAGGAAGTTTAACCTAGCCATATGCGTATTCTGAGTCGGATGAATACACCCCGCCTATTCGCTAACGCAGTGTCCACACAGTTGAATGGTTAAATGCTTTCCGAAGAAAGTGCTGTACACTTCCAAATCCTCCACGTTGATGCCGTCTGCTACGCGGCATAGAAAACGCTATAAGCAGGAGGTGCAACATTTCCGTGCACTCGTACTGCAGTCCTTTTTCCAATCGAGTAGGAGGGCGGTGGTGGTGGTGCTAGTTGAATGGGAGGATGTTGTGCAAGGACGCACCTTCGCCGAACAACAACAACAGATAAATTAATGATGATGAATGGGGAAATTCGACACATGAGGTGCGGCCCACTACCCCAAGGCACAATGGACAGGATGAGATGTGTCCAGATGATGAAAGACGCTGAATAGGGGTCTATAGTCAGTGGAGTCAGTGAGACAACATCAACAGAACGCTAGGCAAAATCACAACACACAAAAACACACACACAACTCACAAGTACGCTGGCACATCATAGGGTATAGAGAGGAGGGGACTGGTGTCCCGGAGAAAAATCTGGAATCGAATATAGGAATTCAGGAAGTTGCACGACTTGCACTTGCTCAGAAAATGCAGCCCAATTGAAGACAATGAAAAGATATGACTGTGAGCGCCCGTCCTTATACGTGGCAGCACAAAGCTACGACGTTTGTCGCATCTTCTGTTGGACTATCCCGGGGATTGTCGCGCTAACCGTGGGGAATATTCATTAATAATCTCTTTCATTAGGAGCTTTCGGGCAAACGTGAGATAGTAGAATAGGAAACAATCCTCGTTTAAAGCCTTTCTAATCTTAAAAAAATATTCATCGCTGTATTTTGCTATGCAAATGTGCCAAAACTGAAACCGCGCAAATCAGGCAACGCAGCGTGGACAGCACTCATTGAACGTGAGAGATGATCGTAGTCCGAGATAAACCTCCGTCAGCGAATGTCACGCGCTCGCGAGAGGTAACATCTCATTACGGCCGAAAGTCACATTACGACCGAAAATGCTTGAATCCCCAAGTGTTTCACTACGGCCAAAATCTCATTACGATCGAAGCTAGGTAGTCTCATTTCGGCCGAAGATGTTTCATCACGGCCAAAAACAAAAAAGAAGCATCCACCATATTAGCAATCGCTGTGTTGTATGCTTCCCAAAGTGCCTCCGAGGCGGGTGTGCCCCCACGGCTTGTGTCACACACAATGGTTCATGCACACAATACTGCGACAGTGTTTCATGCATCCCTCGTGAAAAATGTTTTTATTCCCATACTGTGTCATACGATATTTGTATCTGTTACACCATTTTTTCTCGGTATTCGAGCAACATCCTACTCATTGGTTCTGTGAGCAAACTGTTTTTGTGTGTTCTGAAAAGGTTACTCCACAGGGGCATCGCCACATGACCTATGACCATAATTCCCACTAGCTGTCTTCTACAATTTACGTACACATGACATTAAGAAAAGTACAGGGTGTGTGCAGAAAAACATGACCCGCATTTTTACATGTAACTCGCTGTCTACTTAGCCGAGGAACTTCCGGTGGCGCACGACGGCGTATTTATGCGTGCGAAAGCTACAAAAAAATCCTGGAAAGCATACTCAGTGTAAAAAAATAAACAGAGCGCGAAAACATGAGCTTCCATGCATTAGAATAGGGTGGTCATGAGAGTGCATGGTAGTGCATTTCGGTCTCAGGAGAGTTATGTGCAGGCACCGCTAGGGGTACTGCCGATGAGCATCCATGTGGGACACGTTTCGATTTATGCACCTATAGCTCCCCTAGCGGTACTTGGACACAACTCTCCTACGTTAACCGTGTTGCCCTTTCACATACACCCTGTTGTCCACCATGTTGCCCTATTCTGATGCACGGAAGCCGACGTTTTCGTTGTTCCGTTTATTTTTTAAGCTGAGTATGGCTTCCACAATTTTTCTGCAGATTTCGAACGCATAAATGCGCCATCGTGCGCCACCGGAAGTTCGTTAGTTAGGTAGGCAACAAGCTATGTGCCTAAATGCGGGTCATGTTTTTCTGCACACACCCTGTACATAAGGTGCTGTAGAAGACGACATAGGCTCTTGTTTGATGATGACCATAGACATATGTTGTCAACCAGACTTCTTTTTTTCATATATTCAAGACATAATCAAGAAATTATGGACAACAATGACAATTACGTCATAATGATTCAGTTGCATATAGCCAGAAAAATATTTCAGGAGGTGTTTTATGAGGCCTTTACATGGGGTGGAGGAGTCCCCCCGTTTATTATTATTATTTTTTTTGGGGGGGGGCACTACATTAGTGGTTATGCCACTGCAGTGATGTCACAATGTTGTAAGCGTGTGTCACCCTGGGCATTACTCTAAAGGATTACCCTAAGCTACAATATGTAAATTCAGAATCAGTATATCAGAAGGGTAAGCATGCAGCAGAAGTTACCTGCAGGCTTCATGCTGAAACGTGTGTGCGCGTGTATGGATATAAACATTCTTGCCTCTTATATTTCAACTATTCATGTAGATTTGTTTAAAAATCAAACCTACAACAGAATGTGTCCCAGCAGGTGGTTCTGCCGGCAGCGGTACAACGACGGAAGCAGACGACAATTCCCGACGTGCCTTACGCTCCCTAGGTGGCGCTTATCAAATTTGCACCAACAATCCACTAGTTTTGCAGATTGCGAGAGGTATCCATTTCAATCCCATCCAATCCACTTGCCACCCAAAATGGCGCTGCCCATGTTGGATAGCGGGGCAAATAGTGAGGATAGGCTGATTGATAGCGCCCCATATTTCAAGGCTTCATTGGTCGGAAAGCTGAAAAAGTGGGTGGAGCTTCAGGTATAGGCATGACCCATTAATGGCCAGACTCCCTTTTAATATACGGCTCTGGCTCCGATGTAATGCAAGCGCCACCAGGCGTCGTGTACGAACATTTTCGGCGTCAGGAGATGGCAATCGCAGACATGTCTCCAAATGAATCTGTGTGCGAGAAAGGAATGGGGTTTCTTATCGGCTGCGATCACTACTGGGACGTCGCCACAGGAAAGGTACAGCGCCTAAACGACAAACTCATGGCCGTGGAAACCATATTCGGCTGGACGTTGCAATGTACCACGTTGACGTCGACCACAGCAGTTTGCTCGACAGCAGTAGGAGTAATGCGGGTATTAATTCGTAACGGAGAGAACTGAAGAGTTATCGAAGAGTTATTGAAGACTTATTGAAGAGTTCGGGGAACTCGAGCACATCGGGATCACTACCGGGAAGCCTGAGTCTCGCATCGGTGAAGACGTTTTGGAGCACTTCAAGGACTCCATTAGCTGCGAAAATGGTCGGTACGAGGTGTGCCTCCCGTGGAAGGAAAACGCTGGTCAACTGGTGGAAAACAAAGGAACTGCGCTCAGTCGATTGCGAACTCTTACTGAACGGCTCATGAAAAATCCGCAACTCATGCAAGAATATAATGGAGGCATCCGCGAGTACCTGAATAAAAGGTTCGCAGAAGTTGTGGATGAAATGTTGGAAGCCAAAGGGTGAGTCTTCTATATGGCACGACAAGCGGCAATAGGGAATTACAAACAAACAACGCGCCTCAGGATTGTTTTTGATGCATCGTCCAAAGCAGAACGTAACTTTCGCTAAACGATACATTGTTTGCGGGACCGACCTTGAATCCCGACCTTGCCAGGTTACTACTGCGATTTCGAATGTACAGGGTCTGACCCTATAAAAGTCTACCCGCGCCGGCATGCCGCGCTCACCAATTATTCAATGCAGGTGGCACATTGTTTTGTCTACATATAAAGCTCATAAGGACATTCAATCATGGTAAATTTCGTAGTGATTCAGCACGGCAACGCAAAATTATAACGCGAAACATGCGATTCCCGTAGTCAAAACAATCAAGACGGTGGTGGTGCGAAGAGCAGTTGAGACACTGCTCCCCAGAAGGCGACGTGTTGCATATGCCGGATGGAACTGTGGTTTTCATTTCGCTTTCACTGTCGCATTTTTCTCCCGAAATGAGCAACGGTGAGGAACGAAATCGCCGACGTAATTAGCAGACGGCAATCAAAAGGGATATCGTCTGCTTACTGAAAGACAGCGAAATAACATAACGTGGAGACAGAGTCGTCGCGAGGTAAGTTTGCTCCCGGGGCAGGGCAAATGTGAAGCGCCTCCCCCCCCCCCTCCCTCACTGTCGTCAGAAGCCTTGTAAACAAATCAAAGAAAACGCCCATGCACTGCCGATACCGTAAATTCAAATTCTCTTCATTCCTATTTTATACTGTCCAACCAACCTGCCAGGGCAGCTGCCCTTCTCGCACCCCCGTCGCTACTGCTCTGCGTGGAGACGTCCCTGCCAAAGTCACACGTCGTTGTCTGGGGAGCAGCGTCCCAACTGCCCTTTGCCACACCGCAATCTTGTCGGTTTTGAATAGGGAGTCGCACGTTTCGCGTTATAACTTTGCGTTGCGTGCTCACCGTGCGTAATTTACCGCGATTGAATGTCCTTATGAGCTTTATATGTAGACAACGCAATGTGTCACCTGCATTGAGTAATTGGCGAGCACGGCATGCCGGCGCGGGTAGACTTTTATAGGGTCAGACCCTTTATAACGTCTCACTTCTGGCTAATATGTAGAGAAGACATTTCTACAGGCGTCACTCAACAAAGATGACAGAAACGCCTTTCGTTTCATTTGGTACGAGTCGGGGAAGAATCTCACCTCACCTCATCCTGGGAAGAATCTCCCAAATCTAGTGATATGGAGGATGACCAGGGTTCCCTTTGGAGTTCTGGCAAATTATTGTACCACAACAATCGGCGGCCTAGACATAGACACCATGATAGTCGCAACATACAACCGACTTCTATCCTCGGGTCATGGCCTGTGTTTCCAATGGGTACCCAGTCACAGCGGCCTGCACGGAAACACCCGCGGAGACGCCTTAACACGTCGGGCACATGGGGACGCACCTTCAATAACTGTTCGCTACCACTTTCAGCCTCAGCATGTCGAATAGATACGTCGAATCCGCCACAGCGGCACTCGGCGGTTTCAAGAAGACGCTGTCCGATTGAACGATCATCTCCGGTCCATCGACCCGTCGATGGATTTCGTTGCCACACACCACTGCTCGCGTCGAGAAGCGTCCATTCTACACCGACTACGACTTAATGTCGCCAGGATACCTCTGCTTCTCTGTAAAATGGGTCTTCTCCACTCGTCTAAATGCCCCACTTGCGCTGTTGAAGCTGATATTCCACATCGTCTCCTCGACTGTCACAGCTTCGACACCCCTCGAGCCACGCTCAGACGACGCCTACTCGAGCTGCGGTGCACAGACTTTTCTCTGGCCACTCTGCTCGGCCCAGTACGACATCCCACACAGCGGTCTGTGACCAAAGCAGTTTTGACGTTCCTGAGCGACACAGATCTCATGAACAGCCTGTGAACTCAAGTCGTGCCATCTCATTCTTCAGTGCCCCACTCTCACCCTCAACGCATTAACCTCATCTTTTTTTAAAGTCACCTTCTTCACCATTTGTTCTTTCTTCTTTCACCGTTTGTTAGTCATCTTTTTTTAAAAGTAATCTTTGTCTTTAATCTATCTCATCCTTCTTTCACCGTTTGTTAGTTTATCCTTTATTTCCTAATTCTTTTCTTTTCTTTTTATTTATTTTATTCTTCTTTCATTTATTTTTCTTTATTTTTTTGCGGAATAGCAAGACGACGTCCCGTTTGGCTGAGCTTTCCTCACTTTTTTTTCTTTGTTGTAATAAATATATCCCCACCCCCCTTTGGAGCGACATCGAGTACGTTTCTGTTGGCAGCAACCATTCGACATAATCTCGGGAAGATGATGGAGCAGTACGCACTAACATGTAGAATACTGAGTGAGAGTTTCTACGTTGATGACTGGCGCTGACAACGTAGAAGATGCTAAGAGCATTTACAAGGAGGCATTGGAAGTTATGCGTCGGGGAGGAATGCGACTCCGAAAATAGAAGTCCAACGACGAAGACCTAACTGCCTTCATGTACCAGAGCTGTGACAGAGGCTCATACGCATTCATAGGCAACGTGGTGGTACAGAAGGTATACTATAGGAGTAGGATGGAACCCTGAGAAAGATCAGTTCATATTCGAACTTGGAGCGCTCATTGACTTCGTGTGCACTCGAAAAGACAGCAAGCGATTCATCTTCCAAACAGCGGCTCGCATATTTGACCCTTTCGGACACCAGTTACAACTACTGTCAAGGTGCTGTTTCAGAGGATGTGGCAGCTCGGAACTGGTTGGGACTAGTGCATTCCCAAAGGATTTGTACGAACAATGGGACAAGTGGTGCAGTGAGCTGCCGAATATTCACCATGTCCTGTCCACGGTATCAGCAGCGCAGACAATCTCTACAAGCTTCCTTAGCTCGGCTGGATGGCAGACCATTTGATGTCGTTAAGGTTCTGGGCGCTTGGACACCCGACCATCAGTTTCACGCCATGCAGGCGTTTGTGCGATTTTGCGCAGACTCCAAGTTGGTGGACACAGTGTGACTGACTGAGTGTGTGTGGACAGTGTGAGTGACTGACTGAGAGTCTTTGTCACTCATTAGTTTTATTGTAGATAGCCATTTGTGTTTTCATAAGTGATCTGGCGTAGCTGGCTCTCGTAATGAGTGCCTATTTCTCCATTTTTTTCTTTTCTTATCAACTCAATTGACTGAACTCATATTCACCATGTAACGATTTCCAGGACGTATTAAGCTCTGAAAGCCTCCAGAAAGTACCGCACGTTTTCTGCGACGCAAGCTCGAGGGCGTACGGCGCTGTCTCGAAACGACACCCACGGGTTTTCTATACAATTTAAAAGTATCTTAAATATCGTTTGAAGTATTTGGTACTCCATTTTAAATACTTTTGGGCAGCATTTTGAGCTGTATTTTAATTAGAATCGGCTCTCAGTATTTCGTATGTTATTTTAAATACATTTGGGCAGTATTTTTATAGATGTCTGACTTCTTGTCACCCTATCAGCCGGCAATGGAGCGTCGGTTGCAGTTCGTGATGATTTTCTTTACGGCTTGACGGCCCCTTAAAATCCAGCTTAAACTGAGATATCGCCAAGGACGTAGAGGCGGCTGCTTGGTATAGGCTCCGTGCTGCAATCTGACAATGTAGACGGCACGAAAGACCCTACCTATCTGAACCCGGGAGGAACTCGATATTCCCGGTTGCGAAATCCCCGATCTCGAAATTCACGCTTTCGAAACAAGGAAAATCAAGGAGAATGCTTGATTGCTTCGTAAGATGATATACCATGTTTGAAAACACGACATCACTATTTAACCATTCAAATTCAGAGGTTTTCGATGATGTCCAAGTCGTTTAGCGAACGCAGCCACATTTTAGCGGCCGTTAGGCTGAGCAGGGCGGACACGACTGAATAGCACGTTGGTTAGTTTATTCTTAGGTTAATTCAAGTTCGGTGTTTGCATTTTGATGTCCAGGTTAATCTTAAGTTCGCTGTTGCCGGTTTCCCGCACGCGACTGCGCATTTTATAGTCCGATAACATTTATTTACAGTACACAGTAAACTTTTTTACACTTTTTTGGTGTAAACGGCTTGTCTCATGGCGCACACCTTTTTGGTGTTGCCTTTACACTCAAATGATGGGTGTTTTCTAAAACACCCTTTAGTTAAGTGTATTCCTAATAAAACCCTCTTATAATGGGCGGGTTTTTTAAAAGCAAAAACACCCTTAAAAGGGGAGTATCCTATTGAAAACACCTTTTATGATGGAATTGTTTTCTGGCAAATGGTCCCTCGCAAATAGCTAGTGTAATACATACAAGCTTCCGCGGCAGCATGCCGAGACCAGTGGCCGAGACATACAGTTCGACGTTCTTGCTTCTATGGCAAGCACCACCCTGAACACGGCAGACTTCCAGCCGTGGTTCCATCGCAGAACTTAGACCGGAGCGCAATCCGTAGCAGGCACGCCTCGTTAGCTTGGTAACACTGTGGGACCAACGTGAGTGCCGAGGTTGGAAGAGACCTGGGTACCCTCAGTAGCCTATATTGGCGTGTCGGATGGATCATATAGTGAAATACAATTTGTTGTGGCACGTTCGTTACATGTGGTGGGGCGGGAAACGTTTGTAACGGTGACGGGAATGCGTTTTTGCAATTAACACCCACGCTTGCAACGAGTCAAAGATATCAGCTAAATTCCTAACATCCTTCCCTGTCAAATACTGTGTTTTAAACTCAGGTTATCGTCTATAATGTGATTACATGCTGAGCGGAGCTGTGAAACCAGCATAATCTTTCTCTCACGAATTAAAACACTGTTTTTAATACCATATTCCCAATTCAAATGAGTGTATTGGACATAAAAACCTGTTTCAACACCCCACTTTACACCCTTAATGATCGACATTGGATAAAACGTGGTGTATGTCGATATTACAGCTTTGGTAATGCTCTTCTTGCACCCTTTGCGGGACAGAAAAGGGTGTTTTTATAAGAATACACATTTTTGAGTGAATAAAGGTGTAAAATAACTTTTTTACTGTGTTTAAAATTTACTGTGTAGCTTATTTTGCAACGGGGATTTTGATCACTTTATTTCGAGGTACACCCCTGAACCCTATCAGACCAGCTGGAGAGGACCTCTCAGGCTGGTGGACCTTTTAGGCTGACCTCTCAGGCTGAGAGGACCTCTCAGGACCTCTCAGAAGCTAATGCCCAGATCTGACATCGGAACATCAATGTTCAATTTCGTCGTCTACGCTGCACCTGTCGTCGGAGCGGTACTATCATACAGTGCTATGGTACACCAGAGATAGGTACAGACAAGTACATGTCAGAAAACTCCACATATATTGAGTTCCTTCGATTGTACAGATACACTCAAGGCATGCACACTGCTATCAGATTATCTAACAGTTATTTCAAATGTCTTGCAGAATTGTGAATATCCAATATTTGTTGAAGGATCGCTCGCAAGAAACTACAGGAAACGGTAAATAGCAGCAACTCAAACTAGATTTAGCACTTACATGTCTACGAAAGCCTACAGTCATCATCAACACATACTGTCGTATTCCACAAAGCGTGAACTCATGGGACACATATTCGCAATGTCTGCTGGGAAAGACTGGTGAGATCGGTCAAGACGGCCTTACGAAAGGTGCTAGGATGTAGAAGCTCGACTTGAACTTTGAAGAACTCATGACCGTCTTAGTGGAACTGGAAGCAGTAATAAATTCGCGTTCACTGACGTTTCGTTATCGATGTGAAGGAACCTCAGCGTCTGCCGCCGGCGCACTTCTTTGTTGGGCAGAAGCTGACGACCCTTCCTCCTCATCGCACTTAGGCGATCCTGTCAGTCGGAGCAAAGGATCTTCGACGACGACGCTGGAGGTACAAGAACACGACGATCGACAGTTTCTGGCAAAGATGGCGCAGGGAATACCTTAATGAATTAAGATACGCCCACATGGTGCCACCATTATCGCCAAATAGTCTGCGTGAAGGCGACGTAGTGTTGCTGAAGGAAGAAGAAGAAGAAGTTCTCCTGGGCATATGTAGAAAATGGCCCGAGTGACTGAAACCTACAAAGGTGGAGATGGCTGTCTCACTTTCGCCCGAAAGCCCCTAATGAAAGAGTTAAGTATTGAATTTGACGACCGCCACGGAGCAGACGACATTTCCCCGCCGTAATCTTTCACGTGACTGCTTGCGACGGAATTGTGACTTTCATCGTAACGAAGGGGGGTCTTACGAGGAACCAGAGTTCACGTAGGATTCACGTAAATTTCGTGGAACACAGACCCCGTTTCACACACTGGCAGTTCCCTGATGACCCTCGTGTACCTTTCACGGCATTTGAGGTCGGTTAGTGCCTTAAATGTTGGCATGTCATTTCTTGACATTTAGTCCAGGGTCTTCTGCAAAAGGGTATGTCCTTCGAACAGAAGGCTTACTGCGTAGATTCTAAGCTCTGCCTTCAGCTCATCGTTGGCTGGAAACAGAGCTGTACGTAACGCGTTACAAGGAACGCGTTACTGCTTTTGGTAGTTCCACGAGGATGAGGCACGCGGAAAAATCCCCAGTGAAGAGAAAAGGATACCAGAGAGCAACGCCTTTCTCATTGCCTCTAGTGTCCACAGTGTTTCAGAACACTCCATGTGTATTCACTACGCCGAGGGCGTTTAGTGCTTTGTCTATCTGTTGCCTACACGGGAACCGCTTCCGGTCAAGAGATCCAACGAGTCAAGATATCCATCGAGTCAGGAGATCCAACCGGTCACGTGACAGGCGAGTCAAAAGATCCAAAGCGTCTAGAGTTCCAACCCGGTCAAGAGATCCAACGAGTCAGGAGATCCAACCGGTCACGTGACAGGCGGGTCAAGAGATCCAACCAGTCAAAGCGTCACACTGGTCAGGATTCGCGACAGAAAAGAAAGTATATCCCTTACCATGTTACCATGTTCATTGCAGAACGATTGCGGTGTACGTAGCGTTAAGTTAGGAAGTAATATGCCCGGCAACACCGAAGACTTTTCGGTGTTTTCGCTCTTCTTACCACACACGCACACGCACACACAAAAAAAAAAGCAAGCGAGAAAATCCTGTGGTTGTGCTGTAGGTTACCTTTTGCCTTTGTACGTTTATGTCCATTGCCCCCAGCGCCGTAACACGCTATGCCAGAACGGATGCTTGTTACCTAGAATATTGAGCTCCACTTACAAAGAATCGTAGGCCGCAGGGCTTAAAACTTATCAAATTGTCGCGTTCTTTTCATTGGCCCCCGCCCTTATCACGTTATTCTATTCTTTTACTGACCGTGCGGGAAAATACTGTCTGACTGTGCTTTCCAATCAACATTGACCCGTCACGTTCATTGACCTCAACCCCAAAATGCAGGGTATACTGCTGGATTCAGAGTTGTCTTTGTACTTTTTTGTCCATTGGCGCAGCCGTCCCCACGTTATGCCAGAACTGAAGTTTCTTACCAATAGTAATGTGCCCAGTCGCAAAGTGCTTTGTCTTTGTCCTTTTGTGGAAAGCGGGAAAAATTAAGGGAAAACTTGATACAGAAAAGCACACATACACAAAAAGAAAAAAAAAAAGATGTTCGGGCATATGAAGCTATCTTTCGTACCCTGAGAGAGTCCATGATCAGACGGTTCCGCCATGCAGAATGTCTGTCCACAACAGCGACTTGACTCTTCGACTATACGAAGTGTTGGAATAATCAACGTGTTTGAAACAGCAGCCGGCCCACCCAACGTGAATGTACGTAGCCCACGCTAACTGTAGAAATAATCTCTAACACGAAGCGATGAAAAAAAAAAAAAAAAAAACAACTAAGACAGCACTTCTATAAATCCTGTGTTACAAACAGGTTGATCTTACAGTGCAACCACCTGTTTTTAACACAAATGGCATAAGAGAACTGTCGGCTTTTCTTTGACTGCGCTATGTGTTACAAAGTGAGTAACTAAGTCAATGAAAATGAGTTGTTGATTTCCCACCTGCATTTGTATTCTATTTATACCGCACGCAAAACGAGTCCCTCGTATTTCGATACGAGTAATTTCTGCTTAGCGATGTTAGAGTTAACGACGTAACACAAAAGGGTCAAAAGATCCAAGCCTGGCGAACCCTCAGACGAGTCAAGAGATCCAACTGGGTCAAGAGATCCATCGGTGGATCTCTTGACCCATTGGATCTCTTGACGTGGTATCCTCGGGAACTCATGTGAATGATCTATTGAAGGCTTCCTTGTGAATGAATGCGTTTTGTTACCTGAAAATCCCTCTTACGGATCACGGCGTTCAACACTGTTCTTTGGTGTAGGGCTTATTTGATGCATGCGCGTGTCGACAGTGTACACGAGACAATCAGATATTGTCTCAGTCATTTAGTCTCAATCAAGTCTCTTAATCAGATATGTATGCAAATGTAACGTATAGGAGTATAACTCGTTACTTCCAAGTAACGAGAACGCGTTCCTTTTACTTGTTACTAGCGAGTAACGTATTTAGTTCCTATTTTTTCGAAGGAACGAGTAACGTATTTAGTTCCTTTTTTTGGGGGGGGGGGGGGGTAACGTGTACAGCTCTGACTGGAAATGAACCATTCCGCACAATGTCTGACAAGTTCGGGATTAGCAGAGGTCTCATCACTAAATGTACGGAAGTACATTATAAAGCTTGTGGTGCTAACGTAGGAGCATACCCAACAGAAGCTATGCAATAGAAATAGTCGAAAAAAAAAAGTAAAAGTGCTGCTTTAGCCCCGCCTGCTTCATTGTCGCAAAAAAGCACGTGCTAAAGCTGCGGCGATAGGAGGAAGCAACAAGGCTATACTGTGCATAGTTTTTGTTGGGTGTGCGGTGACCCCTTGAGGACTTCATATTTCTGTAAAAAAAGTGACGTTGGCTTCGCAATTTTCAAAGTTCGGTTGAAAAAAATTAATTTCCGTCAACTAAAAATTGTCCAACGCCTTCCTAAATGGCAGCGAAAGTTTCCAGAAGGTAATTGCCGAAAGTCCTACAATCCTACGGCGAGGACATCGCCAGTTAGAATTTTTATCACTTTAGGTGATACACCCAGTATATTATGTATGGCTGCGTACACTAACATAACGCAGGTGTTTTTATTTTATTTTCTGATTCATGTCTTTAGACGTCACACTCTTAAAACAGACCTTCGCAGCATCACATGCTGCTCATCTAGCATCATCCCGTATGATATCGTCCTCTGTTGAAAACGAGAGGTGTATCCTCCTTTGTTGCAGGTACGTTGCGTTAATCATCACAAAAAGGCAGTGACAGGAGTGACAAAGGCGTCCTTCAGTGTAGCGGTTGGCCTCCAGCGTGTGATGTGGTGAAGTTCTTTTTTTCTAAGAGACTACGAGTGCAGATTACACAGAGGAGTCCCAACATAAAGCATTGTTCAAACTAAATAAAAGCAGCCAAAATGAACACGGACAGATATAGGTAGAGACCACAACTGTAAACCCTCTCTCATGTGGACGGCTGTAAAGTGCCCCCCCCCCCTTCACACACACACATGGGGATGTGTCCTCTAAACACAGTACTTTGGGAGCACTCCTCGTGTGTGTTGGCTGCCACCCATTTGGGAGGCCTTTCTGATTTACATCAGCGATGCATGGTTAGTGTTCAGTGTATCAGGCTTACAGAAGATGAAATTATAGTTCTCTAAACAGCTAGGTCAGGTTGACTGCACAAGAAACAGAAAGTATGTTTTTTTGTATCAGCGTGATAATGTTTTTCGTTCTTCGTAGCTTGTACTGTTACAGAATAAATTTCAGTCTGTTGAGAGTCAGCAGTTGTGGTGTCTATATATACCGGCTTTCCCATGTTCTTTTCGCCTGCTTCTATTTAGTGTGATCATGTGCCAACTATATATCCCGCACCGCAGCTCTTGTAAAGCAATGTGTTTCTTGCGCCCTAGAGGAAATACCGCTGCTACTAGAGAGGTCGACACTTTCGTTAATTACATGTGGAGAGGTAGAAAAAGTTAAAAAAAAATTTACCTTCCGAATTTGTTTTCAGCAAAGTAACGCAAATTAAAAACCGCTCTTCCTCGTACAGCGTGGATGTCCTATTTGGCAATTTTCTTGAGCTCCTCAGCGGTATCACTGTCGCTTTCTAATGGTGATGTGAAAAAGAAAAAGAAGAAAAAGGAAATGTGAGTTGCGACAAAGTCGGACTGGCTACTGCAGTGTATCTGCACACTGTACATAAAAACCGTTGCCCACATACGTGAGGCCGACAACGGCAAGCCCTTTCGCCATCACCACCACCACCACATAAAAACCGGCACATATAGAGTGAACGGTTTAAAGTGACGCAGTGCAACAAGACTTCAAAATTTAAAACAAGTGTAAAATGTCAAACAAGAAGAGGAATCACTGAGGCAGCACCCAGAGCACATGTCGCTTTGAAACGGAGTATGGAAGGCCCGTTGCCTATGCAAGCGAAAAAAGGAAGCTGCACGGTATGCACGTCACAAAAAAGGGAAAAAAAAAAGCGAGCAAAATAATCATCGTGACATGATTTAGGCTATACTACAGCACTACACACTCTAAAAACAGAACCTCACTGCATATAGCACGCTGTGCGCTAATCATTGCCCAGGAGTGATAGGGTTATCGCTTCTCATTCGAGGAGAGAAAGGGGTACGCCTTTGTGTGGCAATTTGGATATATGATAATTGACACAAAAAGGCGCACGTCCCCCTCTCTCCTCAAATTAGAATCGTACACTCTTAAAAATGATGTGGTGGTGGTGGGTGGTGAAAGGGCTTGCCGTTGAAAACGGGAGGCCTACGCCTCCGGTTTTCAACAAACTAGGGCAGATAACGTATCATCGTATATCATTCGAGTTGATAGTTGGTTAGGAGCGTGCTATGCGGTGAAGTTCATTTCAAAGAGTGTAGCCCCATCATTCCGGGCAATGGTTGGCGCAGAGCGTGCTATGCGGTGAAGTTCTGTTTTTACAGTGTAGGGTTACCGCTTCTTATTCGAAGAGAGAGGGCAGGCGTCCTTTTTGTAGAATTATCGTATATCCAAAATACCACACAAAGACGTACGCCCCCTCTCTCCTCCAATCAGAAGCGATAACCCTATCATTCGTGGCAATGGCTCGCGCACAACGTGCTATGAGGCGAAGTTCTGTTTTTAGAGTGTACAAACCCGGTACTGCATCTGCAAAGCAAGAATAAACTTCTACCAAGATAAGAGCAGGAGTCATTGTCAAATTGAGCCAAAACAATTCCTTAATTTATCTGGTTTATTTTTGTCCCCTTCGTCACATACTATCATCTACAACGTGGATACCGGCGACTTTGTGTGTGCAAAGATGCTCCAAATGTGACCCCGAACCGCACACCCGATACTCCCTCAGCGAATTTTTAAAACCATTAACGTCCTAAAAAGTGAGACCCAAATGTCGCCCACAGGAGGGCGGTAATGTGTCTTTCTCGTGCACGTATTAAGCAGAAACGCTCTTTTTCCGCTCGTCTTTCTCGAGTTCCGCCGAAGTGTCCAAACGAGCGGCACGATCACAGGAAGTCAGGAGGTCGTCTGCTTCGAGAGAAACATTTCTCGCGCTTCCTTCGCGACGAAAACTGGCATTTTTTCCCCTCGCAACCATCTCTATGTCACGCTTGGAAGCCGACACTTATCGGATGGGGAAACGAGAGAGGACAAAAAGAAATAAACGGCCCCACAAGGCGTGGCCAACACATGAGGAGGAGGTCGGAGCGGGCGGGGAAAAGATCACGATGCTCGGCCCTCCGTTGCCTTCTGCTTTCGGTTTTGATGTCAACAGTCGAAGCTCTTCTGACGGTTGTGTTGTACGAGTCATGTCTACGTCCCTTCGCTGTGACTGTGTGTGTGCGGAGTGTTTGTTGTGCGTCACTCTCTGAAGCACAGGAGTCGACTGGGAAGGATTAACAGCCATGATCATGGGTAAGAGCGATAAGCGCATTGTAATTTTGACGCGGGCAATATGTCCCTGAGTTTGGGGTGAAGACAAGGGCACGAACAAATTGTTGTACGTTTGTTTGTTCTTCCCCTTATCTTCACCCTACATGGGGTATGTTGCCCATGTCAAGTTTACACCAGATCGCTCGCATAACCCTCTTATGCTCACATTGTAATTGTCTTGGTGTTCACAAGCATTTGTCAAATCGAACGCGAAAAGTGAAGATGACATGGAGATGAAGCTTGTAAGTCAGCTGCTAGTTGTCAGTAAACCTGGCGATATTACTTCCTAATTGTAACTGGGTCGTATTTGCACCAATACATACCAGGCATGGATACGAACCAGTTCAGGAAGCTAAAAAGTCACGTGATGCGTTTGGATGTCTCTTTGAAGGAATCTTTCAGACACTAAAAATCGTATCAGTAATAAAATTTTCTTGCGGATCAAATATACCTCCCATTTACGATCTTCCACAGTAGTTCATTTCCGAAACCCATTCCTCAGGGATACTCGTGCGATAAAAATGTTTTTCTCCTCCTTTTTTGTTTTTGACGGATGCTTTCGCTACATACGCGGGATTTATTTAAATTTGTTCTCGACTTTCATGTTTGTGTGCCTAAATACCACTCCGATGCTATGTGCACGATACGAACATACTGGATAGCATTGCCTACACTGCAGCAACGCTAAAACTGCAGCGTGATGTGATGTGATGTGATGAAGAAAAAAATGGGGAAACTGCAGCGATCGCTGCACATTCCATTGGATGCAATGAATCCTTTCTCAGAACGCGGAACACAGATATCTAATCGGATAAGGCTGTCGTTGCAATCTTACTTCGATGTCTTCAATCTTTCGAGCTGCACAGGTGGCCAGTGTCCACCACCCCGGAACATCTGCAGCCGAGGTATACGAGCTATCGCATGCAGGCGGAGCATGCAGAATCATGCATGTCTGCTGCATGGGAGAGCCTAGAATATCCGACATTGGGCTTTCGCAGCTTCCTTATTCGTCAGTTAGTCGCATGCCACGAACCAGTGCTGTACATTTTAGAAACAGATCTTGACCATAATAACAGAACACGTTCAAGGTCCATCTCTGCGCAGTATGGAATCATTAGCCCATACGCCTTTTTGGGACACTTGCATTTAAGTTAATGGTTATTAACTTGACCATTAACTCGAATGCAAAGCGTTCCTAAAAGGCCTCCCGTTTGAATCTATAGGAGCGAGAACGACGTCATTTGGAATGTATGGTTGCCAGATAGAAACAACAACTATATACACGCATGACGATGAGATGAGGTACTCCACTATACAAGAAGTACAGTGTGGGTGCTCTAAATACAGACTTGTACGTATCTTGAGTACGCACTCAAAATACAGTATTTTAAATACTTTTCCGGTAGTTTGGTACTTTACTCGATACGTTTTGTGACAAGTATTTTTAATGTATTTAAAATACTTTTTACGGTATTTGCTACTCAGTACTCAAAATACTTTCCTTCCTCGTCAAGCCATATCCAGCACACTTCCCGCCGTGCCGAGATTTTCAGCTCACTGGAATTTAACCCCCTTTTCTTCTTTCTTTTTTCGGGAATTCGCGAATCTGTCATATCACCTTGCTTGTCAATAGCCAACTTCGTCAGAAAGCCGTTCCTATTCATATTGCCAGGTGAATCACCAGGGGATTAGGTACAAGAGAATCCCAGCATTTATTTCCTTGGTCACCAAACCAATAAACACGTGCCACAGGTTGAAAGACCCGAACAGACATACAGGACGGATTACGAATTGGTTCAGAACATATCAACAAAGTTTACTTGGGTTCATCAAAGTTCACCAAACATTGACACCAAGACGTTGCAAATGAAAGATATGCTTCAGCATGGCTGATGAAGTTTATTCCTTTCATTTTTTCCACGTTCAGAATACGCGTTTCACTTACAGCTTATACTAAAGTGCTTTAAAGAGTATCTTAAATACTTCTTAGAGTATTTAGTACTCTACTCAAATTACTTTCAGTTTTGAGTATTTTGTAATCTATTTTAAATACTTTTTACGTAGAGTATTTAGTATCTTATTTTAAATACTTTTGCGCAGTATTTTGTACAAGTCTGCTCTAAATGGTCAGTCACATTTTTGTGCAAGACGGGGTACCTCCTCGACGCGATACCTCCTTGACGCACAGGCTTTCTCTGCCCTAGAGTAAAGAATTTATGCCAGAGAAACCTACGAAAAAATTGTGGTTACTAAGCACTGTGTAACACAATAAATACCACCATGCAAACTTTCACCACCATTCATCGGTATAGCGCATAGGAAATACATGAAGACGAAAGTTTGTGTGGCCGTAATTATTTTGTTACGCGGCGGCTGGTAACCACGATTTTTTCGTAACTTTCTCTGACATAAATTATTCACTGTGTGGCAGCAGAAGACTATCTGTCAAGTATAGGTATAGCGTCAAGAGCGAAAATGTGACTGACCTTTTATAGCACCCACCCTGCACATACTCATCCAATATAACATATATACGATGTCCCAGTTTACACGATGCCCTGCCTGGGCTATGGCATGTGGGTTAATATGCGAGTGGGATTGGAATAAAGGAAATGAAACATACGTTCGCGCACATGACATAACTATAGGGTTCCGGGTTTTTGAATTTTTCCGAAAAAATCTGAAAAACGGACGCCAGTTAAGATTTGAAGCAATTCGGATTTATTCGAAAAACTCCGCATTTGTGGGTTCCAGTAATCGAGAACTGAGAAAGAAAAGCCATGCCTTGATGACTGCTTGACCGAGAGGATCGTTTCGTTTGGTGCTGAGATTACCTCGCACCGCGAATTACCAACCCCTGCGACAAAGAAGGATGTCTCTGTTAAACAAAATCCGCCGCACAGCTGTCTTTCGCGGAGCATCCATGTAATGAGGTGAATTCTATCCTTGCCTATATAGGGAATTCGCCGCAACTGAATATAGGGTACCTTATTTAGTGATATTATTCTACATGGTGGCATTCTGAGGCCATTTCAGCCATTTCCAAGGTCCGCCTGGAAAACTCAGTGCATAGGGCTTTTCTTTTTCTGTGAATCGTGCTTTTCCCTCAAAGTAATGGCATATATGTCGTTGTCTGCAAGTTCCGCAACATGGCAGTGAGCGTTTTGGAGAGGCATGGTCTCATTCTTTTTGTGAATATGTCGTTTCACAGCTGCAGCTTTTTCTACGAACTTCGGATATTAACGAAGATATGATTAATAAAAGACAAAAACTCAGAATCTTCGGAACATAATAAGCTCCGAAAAACATCCTCCGAATATGCAAAAAATAAACTCCGAAAGGCCGGAACCTTATGGCAAGTGGTGAGATACTGCACGTGGAGGGTAGGAATGGGGTGGGGTGGAATAAGGTAGGGAAACATCCCACATCATCATCATCCATTCATCTATGTTGTTGTTGTTGTTGTTGTTGTGGAGGGTCAGTAAAGTGTCCGGATTAGCAGTTCATCCAGTCGACCACACGTGGTGTATAGTATACCATACGCAGGGAAACATCCCACATCATCATCATCCATTCATCTATGTTGTTGTTGTTGTTGTTGTGGAGGGTCAGTAAAGTGTCCGGATTAGCAGTTTATCCAGTCGACCACACGTGGTGTATAGTATACCATGAATTCCCATAGATAACATTGCAGTGACACAAGAGTCCCACTCTTGCGAAAAATGGCACTGGGACTATCTTAAGGGTTGAACGGCTTGTTATTGATGCGAGTGAGTTGGGACTGAAATATTGCTGTCTCAGAATTGTATAGTGGTTATAGGAACGTTCTACCACCCACCGTATTGACAAGCGGCCGTTCAACCTCGCGAAGATCCTCGGACCGTGGTCGAACGCTGTCCACCAGATGCAAGGCCTTCGTCTTCTTGCGGAGTACTTGTGCTCCACCGGTCTGGTGAGGGCTCTCTGAAAGCCCTCATCATCCTTTCCCAACGCGCAATAGGGCAGTGTACCGCCTCAGCGGCGGTGAATCACCCACCTCATCATCATCTAATGTATGTGTGTGTGTGTGTTTTCTACCACCCCTGTTTTCAGGGGGTCTTTGAACAAACGCAGTCGCACCAGGCGTTAAAGGATAAAGAGCCACTCATTGACGTCATGGGCGACACTTTCCGCCACATCACCGACACTTGTCATCGGCGCCACCCAACGTGACATTCCATCTTTCACTGAATTACAGCGATTCTACCGCACATTTCATGGAGAATCAGCTTTTGCGTCCTCGATATTATGTCCCGGAATATGTCCATTACTACGTAACATGGTCCTTTCCATAGATCGAACACACGTGTCCAGAGAGACACAAGGATCGTACCCTACAAGATAACCCTTCGTGTAGTCAGAGATCATCCTCACGTTGCCTCGAAACCGTTGTGGTCAACCAGCTGTATGGGTATAGTTTCAGTGTTGACTATACGGGTGTTTCAGTTAAATCTCCGGGCTAAATAACTCGCGAACCGGTGCATCATTCGAAGAACTTTCTTTTTTATAAGTATATGTCCGACATCACTTACAAGCTGCGCACCGTGTGAATGAGAGGGGAGGCGCTCATTATTTAAATAGAAATTCAAATGAGTTTTGTGAAAAGCATAACTTCGAAAGCAGGGCGCCGTTGGCATCAAAATGGGTACTACCCCTTTTGGGATCTTCAGTAGATACCTTTTAGAGAAATCTGCCACTGGAGCGGGTCATTAATTGTTGCAGTAGTTGGTTTCGGTTTTTTAATTAATTATTTTTTTTTTGTCGCGACTGGTTGCGGTGAAGCGTAAAAGGACGCCCTTCCACTTCCTTACCCACCAATGAGTTATGTCCTTACACCAATGAATTACGTCCTCTTGCGCTTCGCCACGTCCAGCAACGACAGAAATATGTAAACCGAAACCAATTAATTGCTGCAACAAATGACCCTCTTCGGTGGTAGATGTTCCTATAAAAGGTGTCCACTGAAGGTCCCAAAAGGGGTAGTACCCATTTTAATGCCGACGGCGCCCTGCTTACGAAGCTATGTTTTCACGAAACTCATTTGAATTTCTATTTAAATAATGAGCGCCTCCCACTCATTCACACGGTGCGCACCTTGTAGGCGGTATCGGTGAGATACTTGTAAAAAAGAAAGTTATTCGATTGGTGCACCCGTTCGCGAATTATTTAGCCCGGAGGTATAGCTGAGACACCCTCTATATAGTTTTGTTTGGTGCATGCCTTCAAGAGGGGTTTGCGATCAACTCGAACTGTCGTCGCCTTGCGTCGTCTCCTTGTCGAGTGAAGAAGCCTCCTCGACCAGGTACATTTATTTCGGACCGGCGTCGTCGTGAGGTGTACCGTAAATCAGCAGGCATGCAGCTTACTTCATGTCATCTAAGAGCTTGTTGCAGCTCGCAGCATATCGCGCTCGAAACGTGCCGCTCTTTAAGTTTTTGATTTGTTGTCAAGATTGCGATAAAATCGGACGAGACGACGCCATGGAGCAGCCCTCACTTTAGCGGACAACACTGGCGCTCATTTATTCAGCTTTTGTGTGTGTGTGTGTGTGTGTGTGTGTGTGTGTGTGTGTGTGTGTGTGCGTGTGTGTGCGACGTTCAGTAAACGTGGATGGATGGATGGATTGTAGTGGCACCCCTGGTGGGCCGCTTTGTAGCGAGGGTCCATCAGGAAAGTGTGCGGACATGCCTGTAGGTTAGAAATCCTAAATGTTTCCTCGTCCCTTCTGGTGCGCACCTGTTTTGCTACCCATCAATGTTCTTCGTCGCATCAATGTTCTTTGTAGGGTATACCACCACATCTTTCCGCTTGCAGTCGATTTTCATGAGCATGAATGCGAGCAACGATGACATGTTTTAATGCACATGCACTTTTAATACTTCAGCCACACGGACACGAAAAGTGACATTCAGTGCTTAGCGAGTTAAGTTCTGATGTCATTCATGCGGTAGCACACGAACAGTTTTAATGGCATTTGCCTAAATGCCATTTTCGCTTACTGCGTTCGCCGTAACTCATTCGCCCATGAAATGGCTACTCTCTCTCTCTCTCTACAATTGTTAGCGCGCAGATGAACAATTTGAGTTTGCATAAGACCACTTTCTACTGTACAACAATTTATGATATGATAAATTAGAGGTTTCTCGAACACATTTCGACGAAAGATGTCCCAAGTTGTCAGAAATTTTCATCGACAACCGCAAAATAATTTGAGGTGCCGCCATATTGCTTGTTTTGGATTGGGCACCGCAATTGGATTGGGCAAATTAGAACTGCGCTCCATATATGAACACCCACTTGATATTGTTATATATATTTCAGAATATTACCTGAATTTTCAACATGTTTAACTAGGCTCCTTTTTTTTAAATGTAGCATAACTTATACTTTACTTAGCCAGTGGGCCGCATCGACATCATGGCGTTTAATGTCATTAGAAAATAATGTGTGGCGCGAACTTCGTAAATAATGGCATCTGAGACCCGAATGCCATTAGACGATGATGTGACTTTTCGTGTCCCTGTGGCTCGGTCCCAGGAAGGGCTTTAATTCTTGGACATCAGTTGGCGTTCTTCTACAATATTGTTTCTTCTGTGTCAAGTGTCCTTTTGCCAGTGCGACGTCTCACGTAAGAACCAGCCTGCGAAGAAGCTAGCGTCTATCTTCATAGTCCAGCAATTTTTCGGAGAGAACATAAGAGCGATAAGCCCAAGTATATTTGCACACATAACTTCGCCGCAGATACACACTTGCCAACCATTATCTCGAATGACATCTTGTGCTCTCTTCCTGATCTGTTGAAAACGGGAGGCGTGCGCCTTTTACAGTACGCCTCTTAGTTGCGTTAGCAGTCACAAAAGCCGTTCGCTTGTCACAAATCAGGAGTGACAAGGTTGTCGTTCTGTGCAAAGGTTGGCCTTCGTCGTGTGACTCCCGCTGTACGGTTATAATTAGATAAACTCAAACGCGTGGCACGGTTCTGAAATATTGTTGATAATTGTGTCAGTCCCAGACGTCCCACACCGAGACCGCACATTCTATAGTTTATGGCGACCGGGTGTCCAGTATACAGACGCAGCCTCACGCTATAGAGGCAGCCACAGATAGAAAGAACGCCGGATAAAATAAATAGGCGACGTTATACGTACGAATAATATGTGTGTTCCATGAAAGATAATACGATATGTAAACACCAAGAATCTCATATGTTGAAACAGACTCGAGGCTATCGCCATTGATGTTATTCAAGGGTGCGTTACGAGAACGAGACATTAGCAGTCATTCACTCGCATTCATTAATGAGTGTCACAAAGAGGTGTGCACTCTAAAAACAGGTGGTGATGGTGAAAGGGCTCGCCGTTGTCGGCCTCACAGAAGTAATGGTTGGTTATAACCAACCATTACTTCTACAACTACTACAACCATTACTACAACCATTACTACTACAACCATTACGTGCAGGAGCGTGCTATGTGATGAAACTCATTTTTAAGAGTGTAGATGCACTCTTAAAAATGACGTCCACCGCATAGCACGCTCCTAGTCAACCACCACCTCGAATGTTAACGTTGCCTGCCCTGATTTCTTGAAAACGGGAGGCGCACGCATTTTTTGTGACATTTATGAACAGCATAAGTTAAACAGCAGTTAAAAGTCGAATACTGGAGACAGTCGGCCTCGTTTTAACCCACGTCGGTGGGGGCCGCCGCCCGGTTTCTCCTTTAGCCACTCCGTGGTCTCTCGTCCTATATCCACGTCTAGGTGCCGTGGTTCGATACAGCCTTCATTCCTGCGCCAGACGTGAAAAAGTTGGGACCCTGAGCCATTTTCTAGGACCGCTAAAATTCGAATACTGGAAAATTAGAATACACTGTTAAAACAGAACTTCACCACATAGCACGCTCCTAGCCAACCATCGTTCCGAATGATATTATTCTGTGCATTGATTTGTTGAAAAGGGGAAGGAGGCGCCAACTGGGACAGATTATCTTGTCCCAGATAGGCGCCTACTCCCTGTTTTGAACATATCATGACACAGAATGATACCATTCGGTATGATGGTTGGCTAGGAGCGGGCTATGTGGTGAAGTTCTGTTTTAACAGTGTACACTCTTAAAAATGAACTTCACCGCACGGCGTGCTCCTAGCCAACTATCATCTCGAACGATATCGTTATCTGCCCTGATTTGTTGAAAACGGGAGGCGTACGCCTTTTCTGTGACAATTATGAACAGCATAAGTGTCACAAAAAGGCGTACGCCTCCAGTTTCCAACAAATCAGCGCAGATAACGATATCATTTGAGATTATGGTTGGCTATAGGAGCATGCTATGCGGTGAAGTTCATTTTTAAGAGTGTACTCTACCACGTAGCACGCTCTTACCCAACGACCGCCCCGAGTGACACCATATTCTTTTCCCCCGACTTGTTGAAAACGGGAGGCGTACACTCTTGAAACCGAGGGCGAGGGGTGGGGGGTGCCGAAATAGCTCGCCGTTGCTGGCCACACACGGGCATCGTGACGACTATAGCACAAAAAGAAAAAAGAAAGGAAAAAAAAAAGGAAAAATAAATAACGGGTGAGGTATTGGCAGGATGAACGGTAGTGATGAGACGGAAACGGAGGGGGGGGGGGTCGAAATAGCTTGCCGTTGTCGCAAGTAGGCGTCGTCACGACTATAGCAAAAAAAAAAAAAAAGAAAAGAAAGAAAGAAAAAAGGAAAACGGAAACCGATGGTGGTGGTGGTAGTGGTGAGAGGGCAAGCCGTTCTCGGCCTCATAGAGGTGTGCAACGTCACGACGACGCCCTGAGGAAATGTGCGTCCTGGGCCGACTTCTAAGGGAACTGTGCCGACATATGTCTAAAAGCGTCCGAGGAAAACCCAGGAAAAAACGTTTTTCAGACAGCACAGCCGGCACCGGGATTCGAACCCGGGTATCTCCCAGTCTCAACGTGACATGGACCACCAAACTTCACCACATAACACGTTCTTAACCAACCACCGGCCCAAGTGACATCGTTTCCTCCCCCGATTTGTTGAAAACGGGAGGCGTCTTCACCGCGACCAGCCGCGACAAAAATATGTAAACCGAAATCAATTAATTACTGGGACAAATGACCCAAACCGGTGGCAGATTTTTCTCTAAAAGGTGCGCTCTTAAAAATGAACTTCACCGCATAGCACCGAATAGCTCCTAGCCAACCATCATCTCGAATGATATCGTTATCTGCACTGATTTGTTGATAACAGGAGGCGTATGCCTTTTTTGTGACACTTGTGCTGTTCATAATTGTCACAAAAAATGCGTACGCCTCCCGTTTTCGACAAATCAGGGCAGATAACGATGTCATTCGAGATCATGGTTGGCTAGGAGCGTGCTATGCGGGGAAGTTCATTTCTAAGAGTATTTCCACTGAGGGTCCCAAAAGGGATATTGTCCATTTTAATGCCGACCGCGCCCTTCTTTAGAAGTTATGTTTTTCACTAAACGAATTTGAATTTTTTTAAAAATAATGAGCGCCTCCCACTCATTCCCACAGTGCACTGCAAGTTCTTCTTGTTCAAGCTGTTCGATTGGTGCACCCGTTCGCTAATTATTTAGCCCGGGGATTTAAATGAAAAATACTGACTGGCATGCACCCTCATATTATCAGTACAGGAACCTCATGAGATCGTAGCACTACACTCTTAGAAATGAACTTCAACGTATAGCACGCTCCTAGCCAACCATAATCTCGAATGATATCGTTATCTGCCCTGATTTGTTGAAAACGGGAGGGGTACACCTTTTTTGTGACAATTATGAACAGCACAAGTGTCACAAAAAAGGCATACGCCTCCTGTTATCAACAAATCAGTGCAGACAGGCTCATGGTCGTCAAACAGCTAGTTGAGGTGCGTCACCCTGGCATACAGGACATCATGCAGAATCACCGACCCTCTCTTCCCACGAAAGATTTTCCCGTGGTATGCAGACAATGCTCCATCGATTATGCGCAGGATCTGCGTTCACGAACTCGCAACTGTGCAAGATCGGCTCCAGGGACGACTCCAGTTGCGGACACTGTAATCATCCGGAGACAATTGCGCATATCCTGACAGAATGCCGTGCATACCATGCCATGCGGGAAACCCATCTTCCCCACGCCAGGCCTGGTATACTGACGGACGTCCTCTTCCCCGAAGGTTCTTGTGCGGAACGACTTTCAAAAACTCGCGGCCTCGTGCGCTTTCTTCAAGCAACGGGCCTAGCGGAGAGACCACTCTATAGTGCACCTCTCACCTACAGTGTGCTTCCGTCCCATCAGTACCGGTCATCCTGCCTCTACATCACTTTGAAGTCCTCAACTCCCCTTTCTCCCACTTTCTTTTCCTTTTTTTTTGGCTATAGTCGTGACGATGCCCACTTGAGTGCGGCCAACAACGGCAAGCTACCTCGACACCTCCCCCCCCCCCATTTGTGACAATTATGCTGTTCATAATTGTCACAAAAAAGGCGTACGCCTCCCGTTTCCAACAAATCAAGGCAGATAACGATATCATTCGAGATGATGGTTGGCTAGGAGCGTGCTATGCGGTGAAGTTCATTTTTAAGAGTGTACGGCAATGTTCTGTGGTGCTAGGCTTCGAGTTTTCAGCTTATCTTGAAAAAAAAAAAGAAAAGCTTCACGGAGTATTTGAACATTGCAAAGAACAAGTTTGTATAGCTTGCCAACACGGATTCCGCTTCTCAAAACAGAGCTTCACCGCATAGCACGCTGTGCGCTAGGATGGATATAGGGTTATCGCTTCTGATTCGAATAGATAGGGGGCGTACTAATTTTTATGTACACTATAATGAGCATCGGTCATCCTGCCCATGCCCCACTTTGAAATCGTCAACTCCCCTCTCCCCCCCCCCTTTCTCTTGGCTAAATCATGACGATGCCCACTTGAGTGCGGCCAATAACGGCAAGCTACCTCGACCCCCCCTGTGTACACTATTATCCTGAACTGACACAGAAAGGCGTACGCGTCCCTCCTCCCACTTCGGTGGTGAAGTTATGTTTTTAGAATGCGGCGTGTTTCGAACGGCCCCCAAGCAGACTTGTACGTATTTTAAGTATTGTATTTACAATACTGTATTGTAAATATTTTTCTCGATATTTAGTGCCTTACTGGTTGCTTTTTTCCGAGAAGTATTTAATACTCTATCTAGCACACTTTTTTTCGGTATTTTGTACTCGGTACTTTAATTACTTTGTCAATCATCTCGGCACTGCTGCCAGGTCGCGCAGCCCTTCAGAGTTTATGTTTGTTGGTTGGTTCGTTTTCCCGCTCTGGTTCTGGTAAACTTCGTGTCCATTTTGTTTTTGAGTGGTATGAGGACACCGTCCGGTGGGGTGGACTTAGGTATGGGGCCGCCTACATTCTCAGGTCGCACCATGGAGCCCACCAAGCAGTCACCTTTGTTTGCTTGGCGATATCTCGAGACCATATTTTGAACGGATTTCCCTGACGATAAAACAACAATTTTAGTGCAGTCCGAACTGTGCTTATCAAAGAAGACGACTCTGCCGGCTGGGTTACAATTCGAGAAGTATCTTAAATGTATCTTAATTATTTCTTTGAAGTATTTGGTACTCTATTCTGAATTCCTTTGTTTTCAAGTATTTTAAGCTATATTTTAATTAGAATCAGCTCTCGGTCTTTAGTATCTCATTTTAAATACTTTTGTGCGCTATTTTGTACATGACCGCCCCCTCGTTTGTTTGTTTGTAAGGAAAAAAAAACGTAGAAATTGAACTCGTCCCCCTCGTCTTGTCAGAGCGTACACTCTTAAAAATGAACTTCACCGCATAGCCGCTCCTAGCCAACCATCATCTCAAATGATATCGTTAACTGTCCTGATTTGTTGAAAACGGGAGGGGTACACCTTTTTTGTGACAATTATGAACAGCACAAGTGTCACAAAAAAGGCATACGCCTCCTGTTATCAACAAATCAGTGCAGACAGGCTCATGGTCGTCAAACAGCTAGTTGAGGTGCGTCACCCTGGCATACAGGACATCATGCAGAATCACCGACCCTCTCTTCCCACGAAAGATTTTCCCGTGGTATGCAGACAATGCTCCATCGATTATGCGCAGGATCTGCGTTCACGAACTCGCAACTGTGCAAGATCGGCTCCAGGGACGACTCCAGTTGCGGACACTGTAATCATCCGGAGACAATTGCGCATATCCTGACAGAATGCCGTGCATACCATGCCATGCGGGAAACCCATCTTCCCCACGCCAGGCCTGGTATACTGACGGACGTCCTCTTCCCCGAAGGTTCTTGTGCGGAACGACTTTCAAAAACTCGCGGCCTCGTGCGCTTTCTTCAAGCAACGGGCCTAGCGGAGAGACCACTCTAGTGCACCTCTCACCTACAGTGTGCTTCCGTCCCATCAGTACCGGTCATCCTGCCTCTACATCACTTTGAAGTCCTCAACTCCCCTTTCTCCCACTTTCTTTTCCTTTTTTTTTGGCTATAGTCGTGACGATGCCCACTTGAGTGCGGCCAACAACGGCAAGCTACCTCGACACCTCCCCCCCCCCCATTTGTGACAATTATGCTGTTCATAATTGTCACAAAAAAGGCGTACGCCTCCCGTTTCCAACAAATCAAGGCAGATAACGATATCATTCGAGATGATGGTTGGCTAGGAGCGTGCTATGCGGTGAAGTTCATTTTTAAGAGTGTACGGCAATGTTCTGTGGTGCTAGGCTTCGAGTTTTCAGCTTATCTTGAAAAAAAAAAAGAAAAGCTTCACGGAGTATTTGAACATTGCAAAGAACAAGTTTGTATAGCTTGCCAACACGGATTCCGCTTCTCAAAACAGAGCTTCACCGCATAGCACGCTGTGCGCTAGGATGGATATAGGGTTATCGCTTCTGATTCGAATAGATAGGGGGCGTACTAATTTTTATGTACACTATAATGAGCATCGGTCATCCTGCCCATGCCCCACTTTGAAATCGTCAACTCCCCTCTCCCCCCCCTTTCTCTTGGCTAAATCATGACGATGCCCACTTGAGTGCGGCCAATAACGGCAAGCTACCTCGACCCCCCCTGTGTACACTATTATCCTGAACTGACACAGAAAGGCGTACGCGTCCCTCCTCCCACTTCGGTGGTGAAGTTATGTTTTTAGAATGCGGCGTGTTTCGAACGGCCCCCAAGCAGACTTGTACGTATTTTAAGTATTGTATTTACAATACTGTATTGTAAATATTTTTCTCGATATTTAGTGCCTTACTGGTTGCTTTTTTCCGAGAAGTATTTAATACTCTATCTAGCACACTTTTTTTCGGTATTTTGTACTCGGTACTTTAATTACTTTGTCAATCATCTCGGCACTGCTGCCAGGTCGCGCAGCCCTTCAGAGTTTATGTTTGTTGGTTGGTTCGTTTTCCCGCTCTGGTTCTGGTAAACTTCGTGTCCATTTTGTTTTTGAGTGGTATGAGGACACCGTCCGGTGGGGTGGACTTAGGTATGGGGCCGCCTACATTCTCAGGTCGCACCATGGAGCCCACCAAGCAGTCACCTTTGTTTGCTTGGCGATATCTCGAGACCATATTTTGAACGGATTTCCCTGACGATAAAACAACAATTTTAGTGCAGTCCGAACTGTGCTTATCAAAGAAGACGACTCTGCCGGCTGGGTTACAATTCGAGAAGTATCTTAAATGTATCTTAATTATTTCTTTGAAGTATTTGGTACTCTATTCTGAATTCCTTTGTTTTCAAGTATTTTAAGCTATATTTTAATTAGAATCAGCTCTCGGTCTTTAGTATCTCATTTTAAATACTTTTGTGCGCTATTTTGTACATGACCGCCCCCTCGTTTGTTTGTTTGTAAGGAAAAAAAAACGTAGAAATTGAACTCGTCCCCCTCGTCTTGTCAGAGCGTACACTCTTAAAAATGAACTTCACCGCATAGCCGCTCCTAGCCAACCATCATCTCAAATGATATCGTTAACTGTCCTGATTTGTTGAAAACGGGAGGCGTACGCCTTTTTTGTGACAATTATGAACAGCATAAGTGTCACAAAAAGGCGTAAGCCTCCCGTTTTCAACAAATCAGGGTAGGTAACGATATCATTTGAGATGATGGTTGGCTAGGAGCGGACTATGCGGTGAAGTTCATTTTTAAGAGTGTACCGAAGTTGGGCTGTTTTTTCATACTTGGATCCAATGAACGAAATGCTGTTTTTTTTTAAATTGCGCACTCTTAAAAATGAACTTCACCGCATAGCACGCTCCTAGCCAACCATCATCTCGAATGATATCGTCATCTGCCCTGATTTGTTGAAAACGGGAGGCGTACGCCTTTTTTGTGACACTTATGCTGTTCATAATTGTCACAAAAAAGGCGTACGCCTCCCGTTTTCAACAAATCAGGGCAGATAACGATATCATTCGAGATGATGGTTGGCTACGAGCCTGCTATGCGGTGAAGTTCATTTTTAAGAGTGCAGGGAAAACCTCAGATAGCGCAGCCGGTGGTAGGGTTCGAGCCTACCACCTCCCAGTCTTCAGCATGACCTTGGCTACCACCAACGAGCGGGACGGGGACGCTTAACCCGCTCAGCCATGCCGTGGTACCTTTGACAAAAAAAAAAAAAAAAAAAAAAGAAAAGAGAAATGGTCTAGCCCATGCATATGCTTACTTCAAAAACAGAATTTCACTGCACAACATACTCAGAATAAAGCGGCATTTATGATGATACCGTTCCCTCTCCTGATTTGTTCAAAATGGGAGGTGTACGCCTTTTCGTGGCAGTTTGGATGTACGTTCATTGCCGCAAAAAGGCGTACGACCCGCACCCTCCCCTCAAATGAGGAGCCGTAAACTGCCTGTCAAGCAGCCTTGCTGCTTTTTTTCGAGCCTCCTCATCGTATGATGGAAATAAAATTGAATTGAATTGAATTAAACCGGTCATTCGGGGTTGTTATGCGGTGAAGCTCTTAATTCGTGAATGGTTTTTAATTATTAGTCTATGTGATGAATGAAAATAAACTAGATGGCACACCTGCTTAGTTTCACCTGTTTACGTTTTGCATTTCTTATGTACTATAAGATAAATAATTTTTTTGCGAACAACGAAGGTGTAAAACACGAGATAGTAATAAATAGGTAAATGTCCAGAGTACACTCTTAAAAATTAACTTCACCGCATAGCACGCTCCTAGCTAATCATAATCTCGAATGATATCGTTATCTGCCCTGATTTGTTGAAAACTAGAGGCGTACGCCTTTTCTGTGACACTTATCCCAAGCAGCACAATGTACTGAAAGTCGAGTGCAATAGGGGTGGACGGGTAGGTGGAAGACCTTGAACAGACTCGTGAAACTAAAGAACATTGATAAGACACATACCGGCCACCCCCATTGCACTCGACTTTCAGTACATTGTGCTGCTTGGGATGTTGTTCATAAATGTCACGAAAAAGGCGTACGCTTCCAGTTTTCAAGAAATCAGCTCAGATAGCGATATCATTCGAGATGATGGCTGGCTAGGAGCGTGCTAAGCGCTGAAGGTCATTTTTAAGAGTGTACAGTTACAAAAGACGGGAAGTTTGGGTCTTTCTTCCATTCGTTTTGTTAGAAACAGGGGTCGAAACCGGAACTGAACCGTAACCGAAAACCGCAAAAAAACGTTATTTTTTGCGGAACCGAACCCGAACCGAACCGTAAACATTTTTTCTCTCCTCTTGAACGAACCGGAACTGAACCGAAAAAATATGATGCGGTAACCGGTTCGGCAGACGGTAAAAAAGCCTATAGCTTCCCACTCGACTGCCGCGCACCAGCTCACTGCACCGCTCGGAATCTTGCCGAATTGGCAGAGCGGATATAACAAATTGAAAAACGAAGAAGTGGTGAGTTCATGCACCTCCCAGAGCCTCATCTCCAAAAGGTTCACGACATCCCTGTACATTTTTGTGACTAGAGGTGAAAAGAAAGAAAAAGATATGCGACACGACGGCTACACTTTGCATTGTTGCCTCGGCTGCTTCCTTTCATTCAGCGTCGCAGTGTGAAGGCGACGTAAATTTTACCTTACGTACCTTTAACCTACCGTTTAATATCACTCTTTTAATTTTAATAGTTCACAGTGACATCCACGATCAACGCGGACAACTAGCGACCACGGGAAAGAGGTTTGACGTGTGGTGAAGAGGATCGTGCAGACTGCAGAGCGTCGAGCTCTGGCACAAGCTATACGCTGACCGCCGAACCAAAAGAGATGCGACCTCTCTTTTTCTTTAGCAATTGGCGATAGCTTTTTGCACTGGTGTTAAATGGTATGCTGTACACCATTTCCCAGCACTTTTCGGTACAGTAAAGGATGATCTGCAGTGAAATGCATGGTTCTTTGTAGCTATGACGTGTAGAGGCGAGGGAGTAAGAGGAAGGTAGGAGGAGCAAGCGATCGCCGGAACCTAACCTCTCACATGTGGTAAACTGATTAGCATAGCACATGTAAACTGGATCGAACCGATTAATGTCGGTTCAAACCGTTATTTTGGTTGCGCTGAACCCGAACCCGAACCGAACCAATAACCTTGAACCGGAACTTGAACCGAACCGCAAAAAATAACGGTTTCGAGCCCTGGGTTAGAAAGCCGATGATATGTCACAATGCAGTGTGCAGTCTGAGGATATACAATCTAAATCTCATAGATTCGTTTCTTGGTTCGTATTATACCCAGGGATCAGCTATACACTCTTAAAAAGGAACTTCACCACATAGCACGCTCCTAGCCAACCATCATCCCGAATGACAACGTTCTCACCCCTGATTTGTTGAAAACGGGAGGAGGAGCCTATTTTATGCCATTATGCACGGCACAAAATAGGCTCCTCCTCGCGTTTTCAACAAATCTAGGGCGAGAACGTTGTCATTCGAGGTGATGGTTGGCTAGGAGCGTGCTATGTGGTGCAGTTCATTTTTAAGAGTGTACATGACATTCTCGGGTAAACATAAACAAGTCCTCGCCACAACTTCCGGTGCCACGAAGACTTCTGGTCCGTCCGCGACTAAGGACCCTCGGAACCAGCCGCGATGCAGAATTATATCTTTCGCTTTCCTGATTTGTTGAAAACGGGAGGCGTACGCCTTTTTGTCGCAATTTGAATTGCCACAAAAAGGCGTATACTCTCTCTCCTCAAATCAGAACCGATAACTGTATAAATCGGCACAGTGGTTGGCGCAGAGCGTGTTTTCCGTGAAACCGGATGTCGATTTGGCACCAGAACGCAAGCGGTGAAAACGGGATATATAACACACAGTCTTGCACTCTTAGAAATGAACTTCACCGCATAGCACGCTCCTAGCCAACCATCATCTCGAATGATATCGTTATCTGACTCTATTTGTTAAAAACGGGAGGCGTCCGCCTTTTTTGTGACAATTATGAGCAGCTTAAGTGTCACAGAAAGGGCGTACGCCCCGTGTTTTCAACAAATCAGGACAGATAGCGATATCACTCGAGATGATGGATGGCTAGGAGCATGCTATGCGGTAAAGTTCATTTTTAAGAGTGCACTCTTAAAAATGAACTTCACCGCATAGCACGCTCCTAGCGAACCATTATCTCGAATGATATCGTTATCTGCCCTGATTTGTTGAAAACACGGGGCGTACGCCTTTTCTGTGACAATTATGAACAGCATAAGTGTCACAGAAATGGCGTACGCCCCCCGTTTTCAACAAATCAGGGCAGATAACGATATCATTCAAGATAATGGTTGGCTAGGAGCGTGCTATAAGGTGAAGTTCATTTTTAAGAGTGTGTGTGCACTGGCAAGGTGGATGACTAGGGGAAGAATACTTTGCAGAGCAGAGCTGGTTCATTCTGCCTGCGCGTTTAAGTGTAACATATTCCACCTATTTCGTTTCATATTCCTGAGCAAGTAATGAACTGGCCATCGTGGCGAGCACGTGCTAAGAATGTAAATGAAAAACATTTCTCGCGTTTTTTCACTGTGACGCGGAGCGATCCGAACCATAGTTTACGAGTATTTACGATTATACCTTACGAGAACATTTGGAGAACGTCCTCGTCGTCGCTGCGCATGGTACAGGAACACATTAATCTGAGCTGCGGTGTGCTGCCTGTACAGAGAACGGACATCATATCCTAAAGCTCCAAGCGGATCATTGCACCGCTTCAAGCATTCGGGGCGTCTAAAGTGGAACATGTCCGAGGAAGTTCTCCCTCTTAGGGAATAACAATGAGACACCAACCGTATAGAACCCGCAGGCATGAAGTTTGCGTACTTTCCTCGGTCGCCATGGTAGCCTGATATAAAATTGCTGTCACCGTGATGAACTGCGGCTAGATGAGAAAAATAGGAAATGAGGCTACCACGTCTTTTGTCGAAGGTGTACACAGTAGGCGGACAAAACAGAGGAGAGACAGCTAACCCTTAGAACAAGCTTCCTGGCGATTTCTTGCGCGACGTTTGCGTAAGACAACCAGCGTCCTCGCCTTTTTATCAGGATCGCGGCATGCTCATCCTGTTTGCTTTCACATATCTCCCTCTTGCCCGCTTTTGGTGTACGAGCATTGGTGGATCAGTTGGTCACGTGTCCTCTCGCTAATTACAGCCAGCTACAACTCGGCCGAGCACGCAAACTGGTTGTTTAGGCACATCCAGCAGGGGCGTCGGAAGTCCCTCGTTGCAGAGGGGAGTGGGGGGGGAGGGGAGCAGCCCTAACCTAACCCAACCAAACCAAACCTAGAGGAGCCTTTCAAGTGCTTATTAGAAACGACTCGTCCATGCAATTCGATGACTGTGGAGGGCGTAACCCATCTGGGAAGGCCACCTCGCGTTCTAGATTACGTTGATTCGAAAAAGAAATTGGCGTTTGAGCAGCACAAACTGATATAGTGACTGAAGACAAATCTAAGTAAGCGAGCGGTGGAGTGTTCCTTTATTTTTTTAAATTTTTGTCCCCGTCAAAAGCGAAATGGTATCGTCTGGGTGCCAGTACTGTCGCACTAAAAAATTCAGTGGCGATTTAGCGGTACATGCGAGAACAACAACAACTTTATTTCTGGCTTTGGAGAGTGGGGAGGTTCATCGCAACAGGCGATACTCTACCCCAGTGCTTGGTGGAATGGGGGGAATAAAATAACGAGCCCCTTCAAAATAACGATCGAAGTCCGATGGTGCCCAGAAATGTCAGAAGAGCGTTGAGTACAGAGCGTTGCTGGGCTGGATTAGGCCAGGGACCAAGCAATTTCGATAGGGAGAAGGGGCGAGAGTCCAGCTGACGAAGAGTGTGGTTCGGGAAGGTTGCTAGTGGGGGCAATGAAGAAGAATATGCTCCAGATCCTCAAGAACACCATAGTGGCAGCAGGTGGGAGAGCCAACTTGTCTCAAGCGGTAACGCCACTGAGCTGTAAAGGCCACATCGAGGCGCATTCGGTAGATTAATGCAGCATCTTGACGAGAGGTGTTTCGTGGCATGCGGAAAGCGAGCGTTGGATCAACTCTGCTCAACATAGAGGGGGGAAGAATGTCGGCGAATTTATTTCGGCAATTGCCATTGCATTACGAGTGGGATCATGTGCTATACTGAGTAAAATGACCACGGGGAACTCATTTCCGCAACGAAAACGTTAGGTTGCCTTGGGAAATTTCGGAGTTCAATTCAAGAAATTAACTTTCCGTCATTTGAAATGAAATAAAAATGTTACCAATATGTGGCAAAAGTTATTGGCAGAAAAAAATCCCTTGACCGCATGTCTCTCCGGGGCTTACGTTTTTTACTATGAATTTCTATCATGGTTGGTGGACCACCCTGTATATATATCTTTCCTTATATCCCCTTTACATGTCCACTTATACCTCTGCCTGAATGGGGCTTCACATGTCATACACGTGCACACACACACACACACATGCATTTAGCTTTTTCGATTTTGACACTCCTAATACTAACGCATTAAAAGGCTCTGCCGAGTGTTCTGGCCATGGCTGAGGCAAATACAGTAGATAAGCTACACGTGTCCTCAAGTGCACGTGCGAGTTTTTAAGCATGCTTAAAGTCTCCTCGCCGCAGGATAAGAGTTTCCCTTTCCATCCTCGAATGTTCCCCTGAGTTGACCAAAACAAGTCAACGTCCTTTGCTGGAGCGAAATCCGCGTTTTCCTGCACTACATGGCGTGCGGCTACTCTTCGCAGTCCGCTAATGTAATTGGATGGATGGTACCTATTCGGGTGAATGTAGTCGTCTGCTTTTTAAACGGGCGTTCGTTTTCACTCTGCGCGTAAAAGAGCTGAAAGCGAGTCTGTCTCAGACGACACCTACAGATGAAAAATGGGGTGTCGCGACCCTCAGAGCGGAAGTTCAGAGTGGGATCCCAGAGTGAAAACTCGAATGGGCGACCGCCCCCTCTTCCCCCCTTCCGACGCCCCTCATCATCCTCTACACACTCTAAAAACGGAACTTCACCGCATAGCACGCTGTGCGCCAACCATTGCCACGAATGCTAGGGTTATCGCTTCAGGGGGCTCAATCGCTTGCACGCGGAGCGAGGAGCGGGGCACTCGTCGAGAAGGACACGTGATAAAACATGTGCACGGTGCTCCTCGTGCGACATGTGAAGAGCGTAGCATACGTCACGCACAATGTGTCACGTGCCGTGCCAGTCTTTTTGAATTTTCCGCCACTGGTTAGCTCGTTGGGTGTGCTAGCGATTCGAATACAGAGTGGGCGTACGCCTCTTTGTGGCGATTTGTATATATGAAAATTAAAACAGGCGTACGCCCCTATCTGTTTCCCAGTCACAGTATGCAGAGACGCTATACCTCACACTTCAGATTTGATAAAAAGAACGGACAAGATTAATCCGCGAACCGACGACGTCCTTGTGATGCCCTATAGCATGCATGAGATGCACTGAGCTGAATGTGAGCAGGGAAGTCGAGGTGTGTGCCCCTCGATGGTTTATATAATTTAACGAACGAGGACGACGGGCAGATGATAAGAAACGGACGATAAGAGCGTCACGGAAAACACCATCTATCATTTCTGAAGGGTATCTTTTTACAGTTCCGCCGCTTTGAGAGTGATTGACTGTGACAACAGATGAACACGCTACGCATCGTATATGCCAGCATGCCCTGAGCATGCAGTGTCGCAGTGCTTGGATACGTTAAGAAAGGAACATGTGGACGTACCGAGAATTATCTGCTGGGGGACGTAGAGCAACCCCGACCAATTTGCAAGGCATTTATCTGGTGCAATATCTTTCCAATGTTACAACGAGCTACACGACTGTTGCTATTTTAAGGGCAGCGACAGGGCGTATCAGCCACTATGGGCCTGTTCCACTAAAATTCCTCCCGGCGACCGCAGCGCCAACTGCCCTCCTCTAGTGCAGAGCACCTGTACTAGACGGTCGTGTTCGGCATGTCCCTTGCCTTACCGCCGTACCGGGAACGTCATCTGTTTTGTGGAAATAATTGCGTCATGATTTTTTAGAGGCGGAGTGTATAGGCGATACACGCCTGTGTACGGAAACACATCCGGCTACACGACCACAAAGGGCGGTGGAGGATACGGTTCGCAGCGCCCTCAAACGTCGTGCAACGGTCCCATAGTGACGGATCAATTAAGTAAACCCGCTCACAAGCCGATTGGTGTTTGGGTTTGCCGTATTTGCACTATAAAAGTATCATTCTGAGCATCACGAACACAGGGTTAAAGAAAGACAACAACACGTTTAAAGAAATGAGAGAAAGAAAGATTGAAAGAGATAAGAAGGTGTTGGGGGATTCAGTCCACTATACGTACATAACGGACATCGTATTCAAACTATGGTCAAAATCGAGGCTCCGCTAGCAAGAAGGGTCCAAGCAAAATAACGCTGGCCACCAGTGCAAAGCTGAATTTTTCTGTTTCTTTTTCTTTTTTTTTTTTCGTGTTAGCGCCGCGAAACAACTGTGACTATGAGCGGAGTACAGACGTGGACAGATGGAGATGGGCAACAGGAAGGATTGAGGGTCAAAGGGGTTAGTATGCGTCCTAGGTCGACTTCAAGGGGAACTGTTCCGACGTCTGTCTGGAAAGTCTGCCGGAAAACCTCAGACAGCATAGCCGGTGGTAGGATTCGAACCCACCGCCTCCCAATCTTCAGCACGACTTTGGTGCCACCAAGGAGCCGATGCTTTTACGCGCTCATCCATGTCGCTGCTTTTTTCGCTTGTTATAAGAGGTACATGTTCCTCGGTGCGCGTTTCCCAGTAACCAGCAGTGTTTGTGGCAGATTCAATGTCGAATGATAACGGATCGTGTCCTATGCGAAGTTATCGAAGGTCGTGGAATCTACAAGACAGTCTATTGATTGTTTGTCCGATACCCAAAGACGGTCTACAACTCGACGAATGACATAGCGTATAGCTTCATGTGCACTAAACTGGTTATAGCAGCGAGCCTTTTAAATCGTCATGTGAGATCGTTTCGCTTTAGTGAAAAATCGTTTCGCTGCTGTGAGCGCGACTTGAACGGGAGTCTTTGGGTTCCATCTGCCTAACCACACAGGTATGAACCGCAAGCTAATCCGCCATTTGAGAAAAGATCGGCGCCGTCGTGCGGCCAACCCGGAAAATAAAGTGGAAGTCAAAACCTTAACCTCGAAACCATGGATGCGAAGCCGTTAGCCTCCTATATACACTCTACAAGCAGAACTTCACCACATAACACCATAAAGATAAACCGAATGATATCGTTATCTTGTTCGAAAATAGGAAGTGTATACGCTGCTGGTATTGCCGTAGATGCCACAACCAGGGTGTCGAACCGAAACGTTTTTCGTTCCGGTTACATCATAAACGATCCGGTACCGGTTCTGCTCCGAATCCAAAAAATAACGGTTCATACCGGTTTTAACCGGTTCCGCTCCTGCTGGGAATATTCACCCCCAGAAAAAAAATCAATGTTACAAAATGTAAACCCGTTTATTCCGCACACGTATTATTTAACATTAATAGACAGCTGTGAAATTGGTAGCTCCTTGTTCCTGTAGGTTACTGTCTGTTCAAATAGGCTTTTTACTTTCTTGAAGCACATGCTACAAACGGACTTGTTTGTCGTGATGTCATACGTAAAGTACTTTCTTGCTGGGTTGGAGCGATCGCGTGCCATCCGAATGTCTGTTGCTACTGTCTAACCAGCAAGCACCACCGCACGAGTACGACGCAAATCGTGGAACACCTTCACTCACAAACGCGCTCGACGGCTCCGTTTTATTTTCTTCGTGTCCTGTCCACAAAAGAGTTGCCACTTCGCATGGGCTTGCCCTCGCGTATACGTAAATGTATTCAACTTAGCTGCTCTCAAACAAGGGACGCGTTGCGCGACATTACCGACAGAGAAGCCGTTATGCAGCCCCCTTGGATCGCTGTTTAGTTGAGGAGAGCTTGGGGGGTCAAATTAAAACGAACACTACGGCACATTGCTAGAGAGTCACATGCACCTCTAAGTCTGTGTGCGTGCGCGAACGATAAACCATTACAATGGGATCCTAAGGGTCATAGTATACCGACATCCGTAACCCTCGTATAGTATCCATGACATGACTTCAGAGCACACGACGTCTGTTTCATTCGCCTATCGGTAGTCCAAACCGGCGAAGTTTTTTCTTGGACCGAAAACCGTTAAATATATTTTTCGGTTTCCCTCCTAAACGAAAAAAACGTATACGGTTTCGATTCCGTTCCGGTTCGCTCTAAAATAGCGGTTTTTTTCTCTTTTCGGTTCCGGTTTTCGGTTCGCTCCGACACCCTGGCCACAACAGCCTCCTTGTGTCAATTTCGAGAGATGTTAACTGATAGGAAATGGCGTATACACTCGAGCGTGTATAGCAGCGAGCGTGTAGAGTGTAGCAGCAAACTAAGGACAATTTTTGCGTAGCAGTTTGATGTGCATTGTCAAGAACGTGGTGAAAGTGCGAAACCATGCTTTACACACAAATGGGAAGGGGGCGTCATCATAAAATTCACAAGTAACCCTGTGCTCACCTTCGTGTAGCGACATAGGAATCCATCTTGACAGAAGCTCACCGACATCAACAACACGTATCGAAAGGAGAATAAAAATTGGTGGTTACCTCTGTCGAAGGCTTTTTCTAGATCCAACTGTAGCATTGCAACGGGTATATCAAAGAAGAACCAAGGATGGAACGCGCATGAAACGCCATGGTCTTCCGTCGAATGCCGTGTGGAACTATATGACCTAGAAACGGGCCGTCAGAATCTTTGCGAGGATTTTATATTCGACATTGGCTAGCGTTATTAGCCTGCAGTAGTTCCCTACCTTGCCCTTCGATGTTCTCTTTTTTCGGGGATAACAACGGCATACGTATATCCGGACGTTCGGGGCACGACGCTTGCCCCACACGCCTGACTATATAGTCCGACTATACAAAGTGAGGCTAGTACCGGAGCTAGTGATATACGAAGATGTTTACAAAACCATCAAGCAAGCCCATCTGACCCAAGAACCTTTCCCGCCTGCAGCGACGCAGTGGCGCAACCTACTTCGGATTCGCTGGCCCATTGACATACTCCACCATTGATGAAGGCACTTTTGCAGCAGATCTCTCTCAGATCCTTTTGCAGCACTGCAAAGTAGAGCAACTCTCAAGGAGATGCAGGACGAGCATCGTGGAATGCCCCCAAGACCCCCTGCTCATCAAAAACCTCCATGCTGCCCAAATATCCAGGGTGAACGGGCTGGTGTGTGCGTGGCACACCGCACTCTAGTCGCCCTAAAGTACTTGGTCGGGCGCTCACTGTGTACAACATTGCACGAACGAGCCCCGGATGTATACTTAACGTACATTGTCCCTTTCAGATCCCTCTTAACGGCATTGATGTCCTCTGGGAATATCCCGGGATGTGAACCATCCAGCAATGTAGACTGATGTACACGAACAACGCCGTGACGAATAACCAGCGTCTTGAGGTGTCGTTCGAACTCTTCCCAAGCAAGAACTACGTATATAATCACACGTGTAAAAAGAAACTTTTTCTCCCGCGATGTGGTCACAGAATGGCAAAAGCCCCCAAATCCTATTATTGAACTTCCAGAGACGGTTCTTCGGTGCGAGCTTCCGATTCACGGGCCCAAACAAAATGCCAGATACGCCAAAGTGAAATACACTGACATTCGTCAGACGACGCTGTATAACGGGACAGTGGGAAACGTCACCATGCGAGGCTCTGACACTGGTCCTACCTAGAGTCACTAAATAAGCTACGCTTCAGAGTAGCGACACTGAGCCGCCATGTTGTTTCGGATGACCTCCAGCGCCATCCATTTAGCGCTCTGCTGAACTTCTCCTTCCACTTCTTCGTCCACTGCTTCCACTGCTGAACTTCACCTTCATCTATTTCTACTGCCAAAATAGAGGTGGGGCTGGAGGTCATCCGAAACAACATGGCGGCTCAGTGTCGATACTCTGAAGCGTAGCTTATTTAGTGACTCTAGTCCTACCTAGTCTCTTTCGCGCCTCGCCCTGTAGGTATAGGGAAGCTGGCAGAAACGGGAGGCACTAACACAAGTCACTAACAATTACCCGGGCAGCCTCTTCTAACAAGTATAATAGAACTCAACACTTTGATCGAAACGCAGAGGAGATTTTTTGGGCATCCGGGATGGGACAACACAATTAAAGTTACCCATGACGGCTAGTTCATGAGGGACAGATACCGACGACGCTCGGATAACAAAGATGATGCCACAGTAGGGGCGTATACATTGATAAAGAGCGCAGTGTCCTGTTACTGATTGCGTGTTCCACGACTAAGATCCTCCGCGAGCTCTCTCCATGGGACAGCATTGAAACGCCAGCTATATTATATTAAACTTATTTATTATTTTAAGCGAAGCAGCGTAACGACTGATCGATTGCCACGGTGATAAGTGCTAGCAAAGACGCCTTTAGTAACATTACGGTTTTTCAAACTACACTCTAAAACCAGAACTTGACCACATAGAACGGTGAAGGCCAACCATTGCACAGAATGATACCAATTTTTATCACTCCCGATTTGTGGAAAGCGCGGGGCCGTACCCCTTTTTTGGAACTGCATATGTGTTCAAAAAAAGGAGTACGCCTCCCGTTTTTAACCAATTAGGGGGCAGCACGATGTCAGTCGGGATGGTGATTGGCTAAGAGCGTGCTATGTGGTCAAGTTCTGTTTTTAGAGCCCTCAGAGCCTCTGCACAGAGCCCTCATTCTCTGGCGTATCTTGTACTTGTCACCGTACGTAGATCTGGGACCTAAACAATGGCAGGCTCGTGAGCGGCTCCATCGGGCAGGAATAAGAACGGCGCTTGGAATACCTAGCTTCTCTGGAATTACCCAGACTTACCTGGAAGCCAAGGAAAAGCCCGTTAGCATCCATTCCGAGCTTAGGGGGCTCCGGTACTTAGACAACTTGGCCACGTCCGGAAGCAAGCACTCTCTTTTCTCTGCCCTCGTAAGAAGGTCACACGCGTCCCTCGGTCGCTTGGCCAGCGAATACGCTACTAGCGCCCTGGCCCACAGTGAGAGATCGCCTCAACATACTGCTGGATTACCTTCGGCGCCATGGCGGGAGTTTGTATCTGGTATAACCCTCTAAGTGCCGGGCATTCATAAAAAAGAGGGAGTGTAGCCCTCTGGTCGCTAGAGTGGCGGCTGAGAACCTGATAAGCGACGTCTACCACTCACATACTCTAGTATTCACTGATGGCTCTATTGACGACCGTACCAAAAGTGCTACTTGTGCGTTCTACATCCATCCACTTGTGCGTTCTACATCCATGAGTGAGCGTGGCCTGGTAAGGGAGAACATCGCGTTACCTGATATCCTCTACGACTGCTCAACTCCTGGCTCTCCTGCACGCAGCTGCTGCGGTCCAGGTGCGATGGTTCGCCAGGGCAGTCCTACTCACACTCTTGAGAAGCGCCCTATGGGACGTGATGAACACCATGTGTGACAACATCATAGCGCGAAGCATCAGAAGATCGTGCGCTCAGCATAATCAAACCGGAGGCGATATCGTCTTCCAATGGATCCCGTCCCACGTCGGTATCGGCGGCAACGAAAGGGAGGATCAACTGGCGTCCTCGGCACACCTGGGCTGCAGCAATAGTTTCCCAACTCCGGACGACACCGACAGGCAAATGGCCGTCCAGCAGCTTGTTGAACTGCGCCACCCTGGGATACGGGACATCATGCACCATCATTGCCCCCTTCTTCCCATGAAAAACCTTCCTCGAGGCATACAGACCATGCTCCATAGGCTCCGCACTGGATCTGCGTTCACCAACTCCCAACTATTCAAGATCGGCTCTAGGGGTGACGCCTTCTGTGGCCACTGTCAACAACCTGAAACAATCGAGCACATCCTGCGAGACTGCCGAGCATACCACTCTGCGCGGGAAGCCCACCTCCCTCACTCCAGCTCGGGCACGCTAGCGAACATCTTCTACCCCGGTGAGTCTTCTGCCGAACGTTCCGCTAAAGCAAGATACCTTATTCTATTTCTGCAGAAAGCGGGTCTTGCTCAACGACCCCTCTAACACTTTACTCTCCCCGACGAACTCATGCACCCTCTACGCATCTGCACCCTTCATCCTCTATCCTCCATCCGTCTTTCCTTTTTCGCTATAGTCGTGACGACGCCCACTTCTGTGTGGCCAACAACGGCGAGCCGATCCTGCCATTCCCCCCCCCCCCGTTTGTTTTTAGAGTGTAGTTTGAAAAACTTCGATGTACACTCTTAAAAAAAGGGTGTGTTCTAGCTCATTTCGGGGGAGTACACCCTTACCACCTATATCACTCCCTTTGGAGTGTACAATTACTCTCCATTACCCTCGTTAGGAGGATAATGGAACTCCTTAAAGGGACGGTCTCGTATAGCCCGGGCGATTCCGAAACTTCGCCAGAACTAGCTTCACGAATACTGTACACATACAACCGTCAAAATTTCATTCGGAATAACCAAGTCGTTTTCGAGGAATTTGTCGAAACGTGCCGTAATAGCAGACGACGAAACGTGCGCTTCTCTCATGCATACGTCACGTATAACGTCGGCCCGCGGGTACGTCGTCGTTGTCATGGTAATTGTAACTTGCAGAAGCACCTTGGGTTGAGTCATCCCCTTTGCTCTCGAAATGGGCACACTGAGGCATATACCTCCGCGAGCGGAGAATGCAGTCCGAGCATTGACTGTGGGGTCTTCGATAATGTGGCGCATAATCGGATACGTGGAAGCTAAGTCACGTGTTTTCTTTCCGTGAGTATTTAATGCGGTTTTTAAATAAACACGCACTCCTTCCCCATGTACGTCGTCAGCGACACTTCATTTCGAAGCATGATCAGTGTGCAACGGGGAGTGTAATGGAAGTGCGCGTAATATATTTTTGGTCGGAGCTGTAATGCGACAGCGCGCGCCCATGGCCGGCGACTTCAGATTTGTGATTGTGAGTGGGGCTGTCCTGCGACTTTTAACTTGTCTCTGAGGATTAACATAGTTGTTCTAAACCACCATGCTTGCCATTTCTTAGAATCTGCATTTTTCACCTGAGAACTGAAAGAAAATGTACGAGAGTTGCCGCGGTGCCCAGTAACTTCTGAAAGTCGTCTCTTCACGCCGATGCACTAGCGCGCGCAAAAGCAGACGATTTCTGTGTCCTATCACGGACCCGCATTCCCGTAGCGCGACGATTCCCGCAGGGCGACGTGGCTGTTGTTATTGTTGCCAACACAGATCGCGGCATGCTCTGCAACCTTTATCAATTTAATTCGGTTAATAACTGTGGAGTGTTTTGTCGGGTAAATTCGCGGTATTCCATTTTCAACAAAGGGCAATCGAATGGTACACTTTATGAGAGGGGCAGGGGGTACGAGACCGTCCCTTTAACGAGGATAATGGAAAACTTGAAAGGGAGTGATATACATGACATTCTCGGGTAAACATAAACAAGCCCCCGTCACAACTTCCGGTGCCACAAAGGCTTCCGGTCCTTCCGCGACTAAAGACGCTTGGCACCAGCCACCATGCAGAAGGATATCTTTCACTTTCCTGATTTGTGGAAAATGGGAGACGTACGCCTCTTTGTGGCAATTTGAATTGTCATAAAAAGGAGTATACTGTCCTCTCTCTCTCTCATCAAATCAGAAGCGATAACTGTATCAGTCGGCATGGTGGCTGGCGCAGAGCGTGTTTGCTGCGAAACCGGATGTCGTTTTGGCAACAAACCGGAAGCCGCGCAGAAAGGCATGTATAGGTGGCAAGGGTGCACTCCTAAAAAGGAGTTAGAACATACCCTTTTTTTAAGAGTGTACAGCATAATGAACAGGAGACCTGAAAGAGCGACTCCTGCGGCTCCAGGTTAAGGGACCTTGATGAGAAGTCCTTCGCATCGGTGGAAGGATGCTTTGTCAGCCGCTCCTTCAAACGTCGAGCGTATATTAGCGTGATTAAGTTGGTACTGTGAAATGCCTGCCAGCGCAGCCCAGCAGCCCCTTGAGTGCAACGGCCGTCGTCAGCATACAAAACAGCAATGTTGCCTAGCTTAGTCCTGTCCGGAAAACGCTGTATAAAAGTGGTATAGTCATAAGAGATATTGGCATTCGCTACAGAGGTAGAAGTATCCCGTTGAAGCGGATTTTACGCGTGCCTGCCTGCGCAAGGTCGAGCGTGTCATCATAGCACCACCAAGGCACCACTGCAGGATTGGGCCATATAATGACGGGCTCCTGCGTTGAGCTAGCATACTCAGGCTGAACTTGTTGCATAATATAACAGGACAGTTGCCTGCTCGGGTCCGGAAGGAGCAAGACGGCGCGAAACTAAGTACACATTAAAGGGTTCATTATTGCGCCAATAATTTGCAGTGTTCACCGTATAGACTCCTATACATGTAGACGAAGCGCACACGAGGCAGGTCATCAGGGCATCGGCTGTTATCTCGCCTGTCGTCAGTATACAGTTTCTCTTGTACTTACCAAGAATGTTTAACTCGATAAGCCTAATTATTATTATGTGGGTCGAGATGGTGTCATGCAGGACGCAAGAGGTGTTTTGATTCCGCAGTTGTCACTCGCGCGCGGTGACGACATATCTGATAATGGTAATTCGGGTCGTTCGTCGCCAGACAATTATCATCACGAACAGTAACTGACATCCCTAAATACGATAGGACGTTTTCTTTGGGCATTTGAGTAACATGTCACCTGGTACTCATAACATCATATTTTATTCACATTACTTGTTGCAAATTCTTCTACGTGGGTAGGCTATGAGACTTTGTTGGTCGCCCCAGTCATCCCGATAAAATGCACATTTGCAAACAAAAATGAACTGAGAGAATGGAAGGAAAGAAAATTGGAACACTGGAAAGAACATTGGAAACACGCAAGTAATCGCATCATAAAAAAACAAAACAAAAATATTTTAGTGAATGGCTTAACTTGTGCGGATTACAGTAAAAGCTCATATAGATTGAAGCAAAAGCATAAGGTCGGGAGGCGCTAATATTCCGAACGGAGACGGTTCTGCTACAGTATCAGGCCTAAATGCTCTCAGTTTATCTGAAAACTCGCCGCGTAGCAGATGTAAATGGTTATTTTCCCAAATGGGCATTAAACGCGTGGGGAACATCAGATTTCTTTCGCCTATTCACTGTAATTCTAGCTGTGATCTACACCACTTCTGTGTTCTGTGCAGTAATAATGGCGCTAATTGCCGTATATGCATGTCTTTAAAAGTAAAGATGTTTAAGTTGACATATGCACCTGATGCATCGCATATCATATTTTGGATAACCCCTGTATCTTATCAATTAGTTCTTTCTAAGTTTTTAGAGCATCTCCGTACAGTGTAATTTAGAAAAACACTGTTCACGGATGAAAGATGGGGGGGGGGGGATATGTTTATTAAAAAAAAAGAAAGGAAAGGCTAGCCAGGCAAAGAGCCGGCTTGCTATTCCGAAACAAAAGGAAGAAAAGGGAAGGGGAAAACGAAAAAGAAAAGGAAGGCGAAAGAAAACAAAAACAAAAAGGGGAATCAAAAAAGAAAAGGAAGGGAAAAGAAAAAGAAAAAAGGGGAATCGAAACAAAGGGAGGAAAGAAAAAAGAAACACGGGGCACGGGGGAATAAAAAAAAAGGAAGGAAAGAAAAACAAACAGCAACAAAAAGAAAGGAAAGAGAAAGAAAACAAGACGAGAATAAACACTAGCACAACGTTACATGCAGTTCACGAGTCCTGAGACTCGGAGAAAACCGAGGAAAGCGGCAGTGACAGCCCACTGGTTGAGGTGCAAGACGGGGCCAAGAAGAGCGGCCAACGAAAAGTCGTTACAGCCAATCTGGAGCACACGGCAGCGGAGGGTGTCCCTATGTTGAAGGTGCTGCTGGCAATACAGGAGTTGGTGTGGGATGTCAGCTTCCACAGTAAAGGGACCACCATCGCGGTCTTCCACTCGTTAGGACTTCGCCTTGGCTCCAGCTCTCGTTGAAGATCCGTAGAAGGGATGCTCGCCCTGACAGGGGAAGATTCCGAAGGGCCTTATACGTGATCTGGTCTGCTCCAGGGGAGGTATGCAGAGGAGAGTCCCGTAGTGCAGAGTCGAGCTCGAGAAGGGTAAGGGGCAGGTACAGAGCCGGGTCTTTCGAAGTCTGCATACCGGGTGGAAGACCTTGAGCTGATGAAACCACGCCTGAAGGCTGCGCTGTGAGGCGCACGCAATAGTTCTCCGAAATGCACAGTTCGGAACGCGAGGTGGCCAAGGACAGGGAGCGGAACGGGTGCCGTTGAACCACAGGAGTAGAGGTCCCTTGAGCACTCCCCATATCCGAGACATAGGGGTACGGGGAGACAGAGATGTCGAAAAACGACGCAAATGATCCCGTCCGAGTCTACACAAGTGCCGGTGGACAGCCTTCTGCACACGTCGCGCTTCTTGGCGGTCGTGTGGTAGATGGGTGCGTCGCGCACGCCGTTCCGCGCGGCGACGAAGGGCACGGAGCCGCTCGTATTCGGCGTCCACTGCAGAGAAATGAAAAGACAGCCAGAATGCCCTTGTAGCCTCCTGCGCCGCATTAGCCACTGCGCGACGGGAGTCCTGCTCATTTCGGAGCCCACCACTTGAAGAAGCAATCTTGATGGCGTCTTGATAGTGTTGCCAGTTTGTCCGTCTAACGCAATGTGAGGCAGATGACTGACGCACATGTCGTATACTGATCAAAACTGGTAGGTGGTCACTACCAAGGGTGTCAGCATCCACGCGCCATACAGACCGGCGGGCTACTGATGGCGATGCAACGGTGAGGCCAAGATACGATGAAAGGTACGTGGTGTGAATAAACGCCGGAGAGCCATCATTTAGAACACAAAGACTCATGTCGGCAAACAGGTCCGCAAGTCTTTCACCTCTTGCATCACAGCGTGTGCTGCCCCAAATCACAATGTGGGCGTTGTAGTTCCTACAGAGCACAAAAGGCGAAGGCAGCTTATCTATAAGTATTCCCAGTTCGTTCACGTTATAGTTTGCTTTTTTCACGTATCTTTTTACGTACGTATGCTTTTTTTTTCACGTATCGTTTGCTGCTTGAAGCTGGTCGTGCGCCGGCCAACTTCCTTAGGTGGCAACTCAGATAAAGGAGCGCTTGACTTTGGTTTCTTGACGGCGGAGGCGAAAGACTTCGACGATCCCTTGCTCTCACGTGTGGGCTGCTCACTGCTGCCCGGAAGATTCGGGAAATGGGCTGCAGAAAGGTCTGCACTACCAGGATGTGAACGGTTAGCTCTTTGAGGAGCAGTGTGTAGCTTTCCACTCAGAGCTCGCCGCCGGTGAGCGGCCACAGCCGCCTTGGCAACTCTGCATGCACGATAAGTCGCGGTATGATGCCCGCCGCAGTTTACACACTTCGGCTCACGCCGAGCTGTGCATTCCTTGTACTCATGCGGACCAGAGCACACTTTGCATCGCTGTGATCCACGACATTCTTGAGCACCAGCGGCATGGCCGAGTGGGCTAAGGCGTCCGCTCGTTGGTGGTAGCCAAGGTCATGCTGAAGACTGGGAGGTGATGGGTTCGAATCCTACCGCCGGCTGTGCTGTCTGAGGGTTTCCCTGGGTTTTCCGAAGACTTTCCAGACGAATGTCGGCATAGTTCTCCCTGAAGTCGGCCCAGGACGCATACTAACCCCCCCAGTCCCCCTCTCCTTCCTGCTGTCCTCACTCCATCTGTCCACGTTTGTACGCCGCTCATAGCCACACAGTTGCTTCGCGGCGCTAACACGCAATAAAAAAAAAAACATTCTTGAGCGTAGTGACCGTATTTCTGGCATTTGAAACACTGAGCAGGGGGGTCGACATATTCCGATGAAGGGTAGTATGTGAAACCAAGCGCGATCTCCGCAGGTAACACGTGTCCAGGTTCAAAGGTCAAGAGGACGCTGGACTTGACGATTACGTTTGCAGAGCCGTCGCTCTCGCGGGAGTATGCCATCTCTCTCTTGACGCCAATGACTCCATTGGGACTGAAGTATTCTAAGAGCTGTTCCTCGCTGTATCGGCGAGGTACGCCAGTAATTCTACCAATAGTGCGCAGGTATGACTCCGGTATATAGGGTTGAACAGCGACACCTGCGAGTGTCTGAAGACCCAGCAGCCGGTGCGCCGAATGTTCGGATGACACGTGAACTATGAGAGTTCCTTGTTTGTTGATACTGTGATGTCGGACTTTCTCTTGGGTCACTGTCAGGATATCATGTGCTATAAGGTTGGGGTTCATTTCCCAGAAAGAGTCCGAGGTGGTCACACACCGGAAAACGACTGGTATGTCGCTTGGACGACTTTTCCTATAGGTCACTAGTTGAAACGCCGCATCACTCTTCTGTTCACGGGCGTCCTGAACATCCATGCGCAGGTTGCTGCCGCCATCTGGCTGAGACCCTGCACCTTCGCTGTCTAGACCCTGAATAATCTCAGTTTGGGATGTGCGATGTGTGGGCAGTTTAACGTCGCTTGAGCGCCTTCCAACCGGAGACCGACTCCTGTCGCCTCACTTAGAAGTGACCGGGTCGTCGCCGAGGCAAACGGGGGGCCGGCGGCTCCCCCCACCCAGTTCCATGGGTGGGCCCCTTCGTAAAAGGTTTCGTAAAGAAGGAGTCTTCGAAAGATTGCAGTAAATGCAGAGGAGCTTCTTCTTCTTCTTCGTCTTTCTCCGCAGTGGCGCATAGCAGAGGAGCTTGATAACAACACTTCCGCTCAGCACGAGCTTCTTCTTTTTCAATGAAAGATGGATCTGAGGCACTTGAGGCTTTGTATGTATTTGTCCTCTCTATGTGTCCCAGCCTCAGAACATCAATTGTCTCACTGTTCACGGAACGGTTTCCTGATAGAGGGCGACCGAATTCTCTCGACCTACACGATATAATGAGAAACATGGAGCTTATTGCAAGCACATGGGACGTGTGATGGCGACTCATTGTAGAACTGATCGAAAAGGAGATACCTGGTATTTAGTGAAAGCTTTAGCGGCATGTATTTACATTATCTCCGTATGTCACCATGCATATACACACATACGCATGTACACACATGCACACACATGTATTTTCGATGAAAGATGGAAGTCACTGAAAAGGTTAGCCAGCTGTAGGACACGAACCCACATCTTCTGGATTACCGGTCCAGGGCTCTACCTACACCTCTACAGCTGGCTAACCTTTTCGGTGACTTCCATCTTTCACCGTTAATTTCTTAGGCACTTGAGGCTTTGTGTGTATTTGTCCTTTCTATGTGTTCCAGCCTCAGAACATCAGTGCTCTCATATGTATTTTGTTGAAGTTATACTACTTTATAAACCGTATTATGTCTTCTTGCACGTGGCACAGAACATGCAATTATACGAGTATAAGTTGCAACAACCGTTTAGATTTTCAACGAGAACCTTGTGATCTAACCCTATATATGTGTTAGGCGGAAATGGTCAGGGTATTGAACCTCGATATCTGCAGCAACTATCTCACTTTGAAGTCGACACACCTAAACCGATTGTCTATCACTTGAACAATCACTAAAAACTAAAAGCGTATACGAGAGCAATCTATGATGATCGTAGCTGAGCACAACGACAACATGGCATGTCCATAAATGCTCATATTCATGTTCATGAATGTCCATACGTTGCACTATACGGAGCGCGTGCAAGATGTGTGTGCTTGTATGACTGTATATACGAGAGGTTCACGCGGCACACGAGGCAAAGCGAATTCAGCCTTTCTTCAAACGAATGTGGGGCGTCCCTTACTTATCTATAGACTTCAGCAACATTCCTTATCGGAGTAGAAGCTCCAGGCCACTAAATATTCATCGTTTGGTTGCGTCTCCTTATTGGACATTCACCAATGACTCCAAAGATTTTAGGAAAAATCTTCCCGGAAACAACACCGCAAGCGATGCTGCCCCGACGACCGCGACTCCAAAGATAAGTCGTGATAATAGATAATATATGACGTAGTGGTTCTTTTTAACCCGAGAGACATTACATGGTAATCCATCGTCTCGATTGGTCAGTCGGTGCTCCCTTTAGATGGTGTTGCGAAAAGACACGTCGGAAAGAGCATTCGTGCTGAGAATCTGTACACAGCCGTAGGCATAGGACCGTGATCTGGAAATACCAGTATAGGAAAGCGAAGGGAACAAGGTAGAAGTACATGTGCCACCATCTAAGGTGTCTAAGTCATTGTCGTTCTGTCATGTTTCCCAAAGTTATATGACGGTAAGATTGTTGGGGAGATTCACTTGTAAGAACACGTGTTTTACCCGAGAACAATGCAGAAGATAGCTTGCGAAGAGAGGTGATTATGTAGAAGGAACGCGCATATGCATATACCACAAGTTGGTGGGCACGCAATGCGCTCATACAAAACACACTCACTACATACTACTACAGGTGTCGTGCAGGGGCAACGAATCTATATAGAGAATTTATACGTGCACGTACATTAGGGTGTCCACGCCAGTTATGGACATAATTTGTCTGTTTATCAATTTCAGTAAATTGCGATATGTCCCCCAAGTCAAGTGAAATTAGCGACCTTCTGGGGCACTGTGCTAATTAGCTTAGTTAATGCACTTTTTTAATTACTAAATGAAGAAATTCGGCTGAATAACAAGATCTACTCCTTCTGGTACACTGATGCCGTTTTCAATAAAGGGGTCGGACCTATATAACGCGAGGAAATAACCCCGGAAATAAAAGCAGATATGGTGGTCATTTTTGTTACTCCGCCAGAAACCCGCTCTCTCCCTTGCCTTTACGTGCGAGAACAAGAGCTGCTGCAGTGCCCCCTGTAGTGAGGAAAAGGTATAACTTGCATAAACAAAAGAAAAGCGCAGACATTACGCGACGTTCATTGAAGTGTTCTTATCCCGGGAATCGGGGCACATGGCACCGTCCTGGGGTAGTGAATAAACGTACTTCAGGTGCAGCCATGGGGCTTCGGCGTATTTCTTATTCTGCATGCATACTTCCTGCCAGGCTGTTCAGAATATTTTATTAACAATTAATTACACAAGTAACTGACCAAATTATACACTTCGCTTTTCACTAACACCATAACAACGTAAATGTTCTACGTGCAACACACACACATACATTGGATGATGATGATGCAAGCTATCGTTACAAGTATGTATAAACTACTAAGTAAGTTCGGATGCACACATTTGAAAATACAGATGAAAAATAGGTTCTGATTATTTACACTATTTACATAGTCTGAATCCCTTGTTAGAAAACGGGGGTCCTCAGAGCAACGCGCCAATACTTCACACGCATATGTACCGATTAGACCACTGACGCAGGAATTCCTGTTCACCGAGCGAAAAGAGACAAGTCACGGAGCAAACACATATCAAGAGTAAGTCTCGGATGCATTGCTCGAATACGGCGATTCTGAGCCACAGCCCGACATCAGAACTCCCAGAGTACGTATGACACAATTATTATGATTAGATGGTCACAATTACTTCGGGCGCTCAACAACGTTACGCCTTGCAGCGAAGCGGCAGCGCACTAAGTCCACAATGTCGACACTACAACACTCATGTAAAACATGTGTATTTGTTTCGTGTGCACCGCAGCTAGGGCAAGTAGAATTTCGTGTGGTTCCCCATTTGACCAAATGATCTTTTGTTGCAAGTATACCCCAGCGGGCTTTCCAGTGAAAGTCCGCACTCTCCTGCGGCAGTGCAATCGGGTCCCTTCTGCCACTGTGCGAGAACGTCACTGGTAGTCCCTTCTGCGGAGCATAAAGCCTCGCATATTCTGGATACTTGTATTTTCTCTACATCTGTATCCGGAAGATGATCTTGCACAAACTTATATTGCCTAATAATCCCTTTATAAAGCCCTGGTGGGTTTTCTGCTGTAGGATACATATTGCCAAGACCCCTTGGTACAAGTGTCCTGCGTCCCGGTCCCGGCCAGTACGTGACTAGAGGGCAACCCGGTGAATCCACTTGGTTTAATACGCCTAAGGTATTCCTCAATGTAAAGAACGAACTGTATGTTGCACGCCTGGAATTCACTCATCGAATTGTTCGGTTTGTCCAACGGTGGAGCATATTATTAATGAACTGCACTAGGTATGCATCGCAAAGAGCTACACTGAAAGCTACACTTGAACGACTAGAGAGCAGGGTCTTCGATATAGTGAAGATGTTGGGACTTTGGGCACCGAACACGAGGGATGCTGCCTTGGCGGCACTTGTGAAATTTGTTCAGAGCTGTGAGAAGAATGATTCTCTGTGCATGATCTTGAGATAATAGTGGATAGTGAATAGATGATAATCGTGGATAATCGTGAATAGTGGACTTCTGAATAGCGAACTTGAGAGTAAAGCACCTCAGAAGTATTATTTGTTTTTGGGGGGGGGGGGGGGGTGAGGATTTATGTTAGGAGTAGCAGAACACGTCAGGAGACGAGTTCAATTTCTCCTCGTTTTTTCCTTACAAACAAACAAACATACAAACGCACGGAAGGCTCCACCCACCCTGTGCTTTTGGCCTCCCTCAACACGATAATAGGTGTGTCTGGTCCCTCCAGAAGAAGTTAAAGGCTAACGTATTCACCTTCACAATGATCCTCGCCGGAGGAGTTATTATCCATGCGGCATACCACAGTTTACTGCGAAATACGCATTTAATTAGATACGCACAGAGAGTTCAAAATTACCCGCAGTTTCCATCTGCCGTTCCAGCGTTTCCACAGCATGTTGTCCAGTTCCCCAGGGTTGCACCTGCCTGAGTTAACTTTATACCGAGTATACTGACTACGTCTGTGTAGCTAATGCCTTGTGGGAGTTGAGAGACCGTTCACTGGCCAAACTTTGGATTTGTTAATATTCAAAGCAGCAGAAAGCTCACCATAAGTCTTGAAAGTGTCTAATGCAGCTGCCGCACTTGCTGCAGCTGCTACCAGGCTTGGCACTGTGGAACTTCGATGTTGTCTCGCCGAGGCACACTATCTGTTCTGTGCCGACCCTAAAGCGTGCCATCACTTGGAAATTTTGACTGCAATATTTTTAACGGTTTCATGCAGAGGCTGAACCAACAATTAGGACAAACACAACATGTTTGTCTGTTGCTTTCATGTAATTCCCATAAACAGTAAATTCGATTACTATAAGAGCTCATTTTAAGTTCCCTTGTCTGCTGGCGTTTGTGAATTATTTTAGTAATATATGACGCCACGATAGTGATCCAATCCACACTCTAAAAGCAGATCGCAAACTTACACTGCATAACACACTCCAAGCCAGCCATCATTCCGAATCCGAATGATAGGGTTCTCCCTCCTGATTTTTTCAAAGTGAGAGGGTACGCCTTTCCGTGACACAGAAATGCTAACGGTCACAGAAAGACGAGCTCCTCGATTTCTCTTCAAATCAGTGGTAACAGTATCACACTGCGCTGTCGTTGGCCTTGAGCATATTATGTGTGGCCAAGTTCTGCTTTAAAAGCGCATTGTGGTGAACTACGTTTTACATAATTGCTCTGGAGTAGCCGCGGCCCCACGATCATTTTTTGTAAAGCGTGCGGAAGAGGCGCTTCGCGCACGCGCATGTAATGTCTCTGTAATGTTGCATAAAACGCGCTGGACGTTCATAATCCGACATACCTATAATTTAGCGGATTTTATATGTGATGGAAGGTGGTGTGTCGGTATAGAAAGAGATACACTCTTTCGAAACACTGGGTTAATGGCTTCCTGTGAATCAATTTTTCAGTGTGAAATACTGCTTACAAAGTACAACAATTAATATGAAAAGCTACGTAAAATTCTGATGTTGTTGCAGACTCTTCACCCCTGCAGGGCGCCTACGGGGAAGTGAACCAGCTGGGCGGTGTGTTTGTGAACGGTCGGCCCCTGCCTAACAGCGTTCGACTACGGATTGTGGAGCTGGCGCAGCTAGGGGTGCGTCCCTGTGACATTTCCAGACAGCTACGCGTCTCGCACGGATGTGTCTCCAAAATCCTAGCCAGGTATCACGAAACAGGATCCATCCTTCCCGGGGCCATCGGAGGGTCGAAACCCAGAGTGACCACACCAAAGGTAACACCATAATGATTCCCATCATCTTTGAGTTGCACGTCTCTGCGGAGTAGGAAATAGCAACCATTGTATACCAGCATCGCTCAATCACAGTCGCGATGATAACTTAGATCAGAGTATAGATTTCGATTATTTGCATTATTTTGAAACACGAGTGATTTATGGAGGTTATATCACTCGCGTGAAAATTTTCGACATCGTCAAGTAAAATAGAAGGTCTACATTCTAAAAACGGAACTTCACCGCATAGCACGATGTGCGCAAACCATTACCACGAATGATGGGCTTATCGCTTCTGATTCGAAGAGAGAGAGAGAGAGAGGGGGGTACGCTTTTTTGTGGCAATTATTATATATACCGATTGCCACAAAACGGCGTACGCTCCCTTCTCTCTTCGAATCAGAATCGATAACCCTATCATTCGTGACAATGGTTGGCGAAGATCGTGCTATGCAGTGAAGTTCTGTCTTTAGAGTGTAGGTGAGGGAAATTCCCAACTCCACAGCAGCTTGAGTGAAGCCATAGAAAGACACGAGTGTTAAACACGGAGCTCGGAGCTTCGTGCTTCGTCCGTGGTACATATCCCTGGTGGCCCAGTGGTGTGTATCTCATGAAACAGAAATTCACCGCATAACACGCTGAAAGCAAACCACTGCACGTTGCACCAGTGCAACGTGAAGGGCCTTTTTGTGACACTTAACAGCACTACACAAGTATCACTACAAGGCGTACACCTCCCGTTTTCAACAAACCAGGGGAGAGGATGATGTCATTCGGGATGATGGCTGGCTAGGAGCGTGCAATGTTGTGTATGAGTTCTGTTTTAACAAAGTATGCAGTGAAGGTCTGTCTTTCGAGTGCAGAACTTGACCGCATAACATGCAAACAACCATAACCCCGAACGACATTGTTCTCCACCCCGATTTGTTGAAAGCGGAAGGGGCACGCCTTTTGTGACACAAAGTTACGTTGATTGTTACAAAAAGTCGCACCGCACGCGATTTCAGTTTCAGAAGTTCTGTTTTCAGACTGCAGGAATATTGTTCCGAGTACTGGCTATAGCTAACGGCAGTATTAACTTTGCTATTGTATACTGATCCTAAATTACTGTGTTCTTGATCGTGTCGGTGCGCCATCACACATTTCACGCCTGATTCTGTATTAATGTAGCGTACAGCGCCGCACTCTTAAACAAAGCCGGAAGGATCGTCTCTTCGAGTTGCAGTGAATGTGACATTACAGAAGACACTGATCACGGTCCCCTTGCGCGCTCCAAATATGTCGAAAGCGTCCTCAGCTGGCTATAGTTTGGACGATAGTTCATTTCAATAGACACCCTCGACTGTCGGGCAGTGCGACACGAGTAGGCTGTATGATACACGCTGGTGATATTCCTCAAAGTAAACCGTCTAGGCACGTTGCTGACTCGTTCATGGTGCACACTTAGCATATGTCAGTCGTCGCAGCTTCACCCAGTGGTTTAACCACGCTTTCCCTATACTTCTTGTGGGGTGCACGAACAAGGGGTGCCGCTGCAAACGTCACTACGTCTTTCTCTTTTTCACATTCAATCGACGAGTCCTGTATCCGGTGCGCAGGTAGTGTCTTACATCCGTGAACTGAAGCACAAGGACCCCGGAATGTTCGCCTGGGAAATCCGAGACAGACTACTGGCCGACGGAGTCTGCGACAAGTACAACGTTCCATCCGTTAGCAGCATCAGCCGCATTCTGAGAAATAAGCTGCACGGCGGAGGTGCATCGGGACCTCCTCAGCCGCCTCCATGCCACACAACCTTGCCGGTCCTCCCCTGTACCTCCTCCGGCCTGCCCCTCTACCCGCCTGCACACCACCACTCTCCACCTCATGTGAGCACAATGACTCCCTTACATACAGGGCGACTACACCTCCTTAGCTTTTATCTGATCGAGTAGGTCCCGTATACGAGGACTCCCTTGCTGTGTCTCCAAATCGTTCACAAACCTCGCAGGTGTTCATTCTAGGGGAGTGTTTAGAAACATTCACGCCACCACGGAATAAGATAAAATAGAGTGTATATAGGAGGAAGCGTATAGGGAGGAGGAAAGAGCGATTGCTGTCGTGCGAAGCTAGGAAATTAATAACATTAACATAATAACCTAATGAGATTCGGCGAGTGTGAAGCGCGTGTCATAGATGAGGCATTTCGGAATACTATTGCCTCCACTTTTCTCGGATGTTGAGAGTTCAGGCTTAAAGAAGACCAGACTTACTCCTCTGTAATCGAGTCTATTTCCTTTTCGTCAGGCTCCGATATATCCTGATCACACGTCCTGCGCAGGATTCGTATGCAGCGTTTTCCTGGTTTTCTAAGTTGGGACGAACTGTCGAAAACCCTCCGGAAACTTGCCTGTACTCCAAATGAGTAATAGTAGTAAAGAACCACCTGACGCCAACAGCCAGTCAAACCCGGCAGTTGGTGAATTTTCCTAAAGGGACAAATCTGACGAAAAACTCCTTTGTATATAGGGCCTTCTTCTGTTTGCAACGATTGCGCCTGTTCGTCCGCGTTTTCAAGCATGCACGAATTCAGCCCAATATTTGGGAAGGTGCTTGTACAGAGGATGGACTCTGTATAGATTTATGTGCGTCTAATTCTTGAAAAGTTTGTTGGTGAATATAGGAAAATAACCTTTGATGAAGATAAATTTCCGCAAAATGCCTTGGGGATAATGCTGCATGTCTTACTTTCCACAAATTTACTTCGAATTTTTCTGTGTTGCTTTGAAGCACAGAACATTTATGCAAAAATAAAGAAATTACCCGCTACATAGCCACTGAAAGATTTTCCTTGCTATTGTTGCGCAATTCCTTTAGGGAGTATACAGAGTGTTTCAGCTAAATCCCCGGGCTAAATAATAATTCGCGAACGGGTGCACCAATCGAAGAACTTTGCGGGTCATTTGTTGCAGTAATTAATTGGTTTGGGTTTACATATTTTTGACGCGGCTGGTCGCGGCGAAGCGCAAAAGGACGTAATTCATTGGTGGATAAGGGAGTGGAAGAGCGTCCTTTGCGCTTCGCCGCGATCAGCCACGTCAAAAATATGTAAACCCAAACCAATTAATTACTGCAACAAATGACCCGTTTCGGTGGCAGATTTTTCTCTAAAAGGTGTCCACTGAAGGTCCCAAAAGGAGATGTATCCGTTTTAATGCCGACAGCGCCCTGCTTTAGAAGTTATGTTTTTCACGAAACTCATCTGAATTTTTATTTAAATAATGAGCGCCTCTCGCTCATTCACACGGTGCGCAGCTTGTAGGTGGTATCGGACAGACGCTTGTAAAAAAGGAAGTTATTTGATTGGTGCACCCGTTCGAGAATTACTTGGACCGGGGGTTTAACTGGAACACCCTGTACACATCTGCAAAGGGTGGGGGTGTGGTGGGGGGCACTTCCCGTTTTTCCTGCCTCAGGCGGGGTAGTAGCTCATAAGCACCAAATGTAACCTCCAACCGCTCCAAACCTTCATACGCTCCTTATGCACCGAAAAAAAGTTGGTGGTTTTGAGAGTTTGGTGGAAATGAGCAGGAGGGGAGAAGCTGCTCATAAGCACCAAACGTCCAGAACATCCGAATGCTCATATGCACCGAAAGGCGGAAGACCACAAAGGTCGGGTCTTCTCCCGCATTTCGAACAAGGTCATAGGGTGAGAAAGGTGGGATTAATGGCGACTACCAAGGCCGCTTAATGTGTCAGTTTGAAATTTATGTAACAGCTTGGTTCTGCTTGTATGTAGTCAGAACGAATTTTTATCGAAGTTTACTGAATTTGACTGAATGTGTGGGTTTGAATGGGGTTATCATGAGACAATGGGTGTTTGAACGTGACAAACACGTCCGCAGTGGTGTCCGCCCATTTGGTCGAACGCCGTTTGATCGAAGGCGATTGATCGAACGCCGCTTGGTCGAAAACCGTTTGATCGAAAGCCGGTTGATAGACGCAGTTTCTTCGAAAGACGTTTGTTCGAAGGGAGTTCAAAACTCCATGCGCTGTGTCATCCGCACCTCTTTTTCTGTAATTTTTGACTCGAGCGTACGGAGCGGACAATCAGTGTCCTCTGCTTTTTTTTTTTTTCATTTGCATTATTATCATTTCTATTTATTTATTTATTTTTTTTGCAGAGAGACCACTGGTTATTTGCAGACGTTTGTGATTTATTTCATTTACGAACCATTTACGAACCAGTCATTTACGAACCAGTAGGACACATGTTGAAGAAAGTTGCCCCAAGTTGGGAGCATCCGATAGTCTGTGCTTCTTCTGAGCACCCTTGTCATTGCTGGTGACATATTTAAAGGAAACGGTCTGAAACGGGATAGCCATATGTGTGCGAAAGCCACTCGAAGTCTGTGGATGCTAAGAAGGAAATTTCCCCATGGCACAACGAAAGATATTAAATTAACAGCATATAAAACCTTAGTTCAACCTCGTTTAGTATATGCATCTGCAGTCTACACATGCACGCTATCCGAAAAAATAGAGAAAGTACACAGATCTGCTGCCCTGCTTAGCTTGTCTAGGTTTCGAAGGACTTCTTCGGTTACATGTCTGTTGCAAGAACTAAATTTAGATTCACCTGCACAGAGATAAATAAAATAAAACTGTTCTTTCTCCTATACAATGGTCAGTTGATTACAAACAATAATACATTGTTAAAATTTATCCACATTCAACAGGAATAAATCATCGAAAAATGTCATAAATTAATTTTTTATTTATTTGCCAAAAATGTTGAATACTTGAAATCAATTATTATTTGACAAAGGGTTGGGGGATTAACATGTATGGCATGTTTAGTCACTATGTGTCAGAGCGAAATACCCTATCAGGTTGTCGAACGGGCTAGCGTGAACAACGTGGGCCCTTGGACCGCTTCTTGGACAGGAAAAAGTGTGTTAGCATGAGGAATGTGTTTGCGAGCAAGCGGGTTGCGCACAGTGAAATGTTGCTTAGGTTAACGGCATTTAGAACTCCGGCTTTGTTTTTGTTGTTGTTTTCGTTTCTTTTTTCTTTTTTTTTCATTTTCAACACTCCAAGTGAGCCAATAAAAAAATCGATCAAACGACCGCTGTCGTTTCGATCTTCAATGAAATGCCTTTCGACCAAATCATATGTCGGCACAGTTCCTTTAGAAGTCAGCCAGTATACACATTCCCCCAGGCTGTCAGTCGTGACGTTGCCCACCTCTGTGAGGCCAACAACGGCGAGACCTTTCATCGTCACCACAGTGAATTAAATTCGCCTACCTGAGGTAGAGTGTGGCTGACGTCTAAGAGAAAATGTGGCCGATGGACGGATATCAACATGGAACGCCGTCTACTCCATAGCGCTTAAAGCTACATAAACGAGTATACCTAAGAGAAAACGAGTAGTAAAAACAAACTGAAGAAATAAACTGAAATAAAATTAAACTGAATACATGTCAGAGAATCAACGATAACACCCAGTGAGCTTGAACTAGCGGTGCAGGAAGGAGGCTTGACGCTGCACAGCGTCGCAGTCAGGCACTGGCGTCATCGAAAGGTTCTGTAGCATTCGCTACAGTTCCACAGTATAAATTCTGTGTCGTGAAGCATACATTAGAAGTAGTTTTGGCATGTGTTACAACGTGCCTGTTTTTGCATGTTCTTGCATATTTAGGTGTTTTTTTTTTGTCTAAATACCTGTCTATTTTCATGGTTTTAGCACGTAAATATCCGAGTTCTACTTATAAGAGGAAATAATGTTGTTCTTGAATGCCTAAAACGGTGGGCAAACAGAAATGAGTTGAAAACCAATCATTCAAAGAACCAAGCCAGTCATCTTCCAGACCGAAGATAGAATAACTATAGGAACGAGAATGTGTAGAGCATATTGGATGGAGTTCCGGAAAAAAATAGTTCCGGAAAAGTTCGTCCCGGAAAAATTGGTCCCTGGTCGCGTGGCGGAAGAAATGGTCCCGCGCGGTTCCGTGCGCCCAAAAATACAGCAGCGTGGTTGTGGACATCTGATGAACCGGATCATAGCCAATCAAGTGCTATCATTCTCACTCCTCATTTGTTCGAAATTGGAAGACATGCTTTTTCAATTAACATTAATCTTAATGAACAATAAATGCTGCACGCCATTTAATGAGGAACATAAAAACGGTTCCATTTGCAGCACCGGTTGTATTGTACAAATTGCGTCTGTTCTTTCTGTTCCTCTCTTTATTTTGCGGAGTACAGACAACGCGAGCAGATCAGGAAGCAGTTCTGCAATGTCTGCTACCTTCTCCTAAAAGTGACAAGAAAAAAAGAAAAAAAAAGTAGGAGTCGTCTTTCCGCAGAACGAAAATTCAAATCTCAGTTCTTTCTTATTCTGACTGAACAGGCCATATCTTCTGTTTTGTCGACCAACGCGTGGAGTGGTAAAAGTTGTTTGGATTTCTGTAAAACGCTAACAACTTGGGGCGGTGTCAATGGGAACTTGAACTGGAGAATCGCAGCAAAAATTTTGAAGTACAAATGGTAGACATCGATGCCAGCGAACTTATAATGGAATATCGTTTTGTGTCATTGAGAAAAAGAGAGGACGCCAAACAAAGAGACGCCAAACAATTTTTAACGTACACATACAAGAAAGCCTCCAGGGGATATATCTGAATCCTTGCATTTGCGTCAGGATTCCATTTTCTGACCACCAGCTGACGCTGAAAAGAGCCTCAGCACAATGAAACTGACCGATCAAGAATATTCTGCGCAAAACGATAAGATATGTCAGGCTTTCCGAGTTCGTAATCAACCGAAAACATGATTATCATATCTCTAGACTATGACGCATTGATTAACCAACTTGCGAAGAACAAGGCTCGAAAGAAGGGTTTTGCGCAAATGTTCACTGTAGGCCTATGTATGCAAAATATAAACCCTATATAAATATCGTATTCCAGCTTCTGCACTGTAAGTGAACCCGGACATATGTTCGGAGGGGGCCACGCTCTTTGTTGCTACAGCCTACAGCGAGTGGCTTTCGAGCTAGAATGAAGTCTTTTGTCCTAGGATGCCTCCATGTCTATGAAAATAAAGCTAAAATTGAAATCCATAAACGAGAAGGCGCTATTCGTTCTGGCTACATACAAGCAGGACCAAGCTGTTACATAAACTTCAAACTGACACATTAAGCGGCCTTGATAGTCGCCATTCATTCCACCTTTCTCACCCTAACAAAAAAGCCGGAGTTCGAAAACAAAGGAAAAAACAAAGCCGGAGTTCTAAATGCCGTTATCCTAAGCAACATTTAACTGTGCGCAACCCGCTTGCTCGCAAACACATTCCTCATGCTAACCCACTTTTTCGTGTCCAAGAAGCGGTCCAAGGGCCCATGTTGTTCACGCTAGCCCGTTCGACAACCTGATAGGGTTTTCCGCTCTGACACATAGTGACTAAACATGCCATACATGTTAATCCCCCAACCCTTTGTCAAATAATAATTGATTTCAAGTATTAAACATTTTTCGCAAATAAATAAAAATACATTTATGACATTTTTTGATGATTTATTCCTGTTGAATGTGGATAAATTTTCACAATGTATTATTGTTTCTAATCAACTCGCCATTGTATAGGAGAAAGAACAGTTTTATTTTATATGTCTGTGTGCAGGTGAATCTAAATTTAGTTCTTGCAACAGACATGTAACCGAAGAAGTCCTTCGAAACCTAGACAGGCTAAGCAGGGCAGCAGATCTGTGTACTTTCTCTATTTTTTCGGATAGCGTGCATGTGTAGACTGCAGATGCATACACTAAACGAGGTTGAACTAAGGTTTTATATGCTGTTAATTTAATATCTTTCGTTGTGCCATGGGGAAATTTCCTTCTTAGCATCCACAGACTTCGAGTGGCTTTCACGCACATATGGCTATCACGTTTCAGATCTTTTCCTTTAAATATGTCACCAGCAATGACAAGGGTGCTCAGAAGCACAGACTATCGGCTGCTCCCAACTTGGGGCAACTTTCTTCAACATGTGTCCTACTGGTTCGTAAATGACAAACGTCTGCAAATAACCAGTGGTCTCCCTGCAAAAAAAAAAAATAAATAAATAAAAATGATAATAATACAAATGAAAAAAAAAAAAAAAGCAGAGGACACTGATTGTCCGCTCCGTATGCTCGAGTCAAAAGTTACAGAAAAAGAGGTGCGGATGACACAGTGCATGCAGTTTTGAACTCCCTTCGAACAAACGTCTTTCGAAGAAACGGTGTCGATCAAACGGCTTTCGATCAAACGGTTTTCGACCAAGCGGCGTTCGATCAAACGCCTTCTACCAAACGGCGTTCGACCAAATGGGCGGACACCACGGCGGACGTGTTTGTCACGTTCAAACACCCATTGACTCATGATAACCCCATTCAAATTCGAACTTAAAAATAAACTTCGATAGAAATTCGTTCTGACTACATACAAGCAGAACCAAGCTGTTACATAAATTTCAAACTGACACATTAAGCGGCCTTGGTAGTCGCCATTAATTCCACCTTTCTCACCCTATGACCTTGTTCGAAATGCGGGAGAAGAAGACCCGACCTTTGTGGTCTCCCGCCTTTCGGTGCATATGAGCATTCGGATGTTCTGGACGTTTGGTGCTTATGGGCAGCTTCTCCCCTCCTGCTCATTTCCACCAAACGCTCAAAACCACCAACTTTTTTTCGGTGCATATGAGCGTTTGGAGGTTATGAGCATTTGGTGCATACGGTCTCGATATTTCAGTTGCATTTAAAATGCTGCAATGAGGCAACGCTTACTCAATACTCAACGCTTAATGCAATGCTCGTACTACCTGCTGAAAAGTCACCGACAAAAGTTTACAGTATTCGTTGTGCTTTCTATGAGATACGTTCCCTAATGAAGCACGTGTTAAATATAAGAATGATCACTATCTGAACATGTCCTACGTCATTTTCTTCTTTTGTGAGAAACTTGAACCAAATATGTACTACACTCTGAGAATAAAATGATTAATTCCATTTCAGTATACTCTTGGGGACTTTAAATGCATTCCCGCAAACATTAATCCTTTTCGTAAATAAGTGCACGGAAGCCACAGAGTATGACTACATTTTACGTTTTCTCCTCACTGTCCCATGCATATATTTTATGTGCATTAGGGAAAGTACTTTGACTTTGCATGAAACGGGTTTGTCAAGTTATAAAATGTAACGTTCCAGTCTCCGAAACCGACTTCCTGGTCCGGACACTAGGCGTAACTTTATTGTTTTTCCCAATGCCCCGTGCTTTTCCTCGTCCTCGTCTTTTCCTACGTTACATAAAATATTGTGACACGCAAAGGGTACAATTTTGTAAGGGAACAACCAGTATTTCTCACTCCGCAGGTAGGCAGGAAATTGCTTAATTACATGGCGCTGTTCCGTCAAAAACTTGCAAAGCACATACTTACGTATAGACTATTGCGTTAAAGGGGCACGAAAATGCCACCACAAGTTCACTTCAAATTAAGTTACCCGCTATGTTAATTGCGCACATGTTGTCGTAATTCAAGACTTCGATTCTGTTAGGAAGCTATACTATGCTATACAGTCAGAATTATACCGGACTGTTTTTTGCCTAGGCACTACGCAGTGAACGTCGCTCAGCTCGTGCATCGGGTATACATCGGGTGATTTTAGTCCATATATGCTGCGCGTGAACGCGCGTGCCACGCCATGGAGCAGTTCCGGTGAAAAACGTAGTGCGACTTGCGGAGCACGTTGGTGTCGCTGTCCGAAGGACGTGAAGATAATTGTTATCGCTAGAACATTTGTGATGAATGTTGTGGGCTACCATTAAGTAAATCGGTATCGGTAAGCACACCGATAGGCATGAGCGCACTTCTCCTGCTGTCTCATTGGATGCGGCCAATCTTTGCTTCCTGAGGATCCCATTCGTTGCCGCCAAAGACGGCTCTGTTTTCATCGCGTTTTTCTTCTAAACGGTAGCGCTGTGTGAACTAATTTTGCTTGCTTTATACTAATTCAAACACGGAGTTCCATTTGAGAACAAGTTGTTTTTGCATTTTAGTGTCCCTTTAAGGGGATCATTTGGGACTATTTCCAGTGCTGGGGAATATATTTCAGGGTCAGGGGATTAAAATAGGGAGTAATTGCAATCTAGTGGACAACAACCTACAATTACTCCCCAATTTACAAATTTTTCCCTTATAGTGTACATCTGCATATGGGATTACTTTTTTAATTGTTTTCCTGAGGGTCAAACGAGTGTTGATGCTGATGCAACGTTTGATTCTTGTAGCCACTGGCCAAGGCATGGGACTTCTACCACCACTTCCACCAGCAGCAGCAGAGGACGGCAGAGGTGCATCACAACTACTACGTGCACTCTTACATCCAACACAATGTATCTCACCCGGGATCTCACCTATAACACCCACTGCATTCTCATAGCCGCCTCGTTGTACATCATCCCCTTATCAAAAAATAAAGTGTTGCTCTCGTTTGCCCAATGGCTAGATTGATGGGGAGAGCACCCTACACCACCACGGGGAGATAAGAGGCGGCACGTCATCGCAGCAGCCAGCTTCGTTCTCGGAAGCCGCACTGGAGGACATTCGCCCATCCATCCATTATTCCAAACTAGGGCAGAACGGGGTTCAAATACAACGTCTGGGATCGTCTCAAACGTCGAAGAAAGGGGGCAGTGACGAATCAAAATACGTGCAGTTATTGAACGGAAATTATAAACTCATGACGATCGCATGGAGTCGGCGGGCTCTGAGAAGAACCCCCTGAAGAGAATCGATATACGAACCTCTTGAAGTCTTGAAAGTGTTCGGAGATGGAGATAACATTTTAAAATTTAGCTGTGTGCCGGTAATTAATTACTATGGAGTACATGACAGTTAATGGACCCTCCCTATATTTTCGCTATGCTACCACAATCATCACTCGTCGATTGCTCTTTGGACGTATTTACGGCTAGGTTGGGTTATGTTGGCTTAGGTTGACATGAAGAAAAATTCGCCATATGGGCAGAAAGACAAGTAGTGCACTGATAGGGTCTCGACCACCATCAAACGTTATGTGCCACGAAGATTTCAAGAAAGAACACTTCGATATACGAGTTCGTCGAAAAAAAGCATGTTTAGCGCGGTACAGAAAGATGGTTCCTATTACAAATTTTGAACTGATGGTAACCGTTTCCAGACAAAGCCATAGCCTCCTAGTATATAGGAGGCTATGTTTCAACGTCTTGATAGCTTTCTTCCTTCGTAGACTTCGAGGTTATGTACCTATGTGCCTCAGTGTGTGCACGAGGCTTTCCCGTCTGCAATCTTGTAAAACAACAACAACACCTTTATTGTGAGATGATGAATGGGGAGTTTCATCGCCAGTGGCGATACTCAACCCCATTGCTGGTGGTGATGCGGGGAATGAAATAATGAGCCCTCAAAGCTCTGCCGTCCTGTTAAAGCTGTCCTCTGCCCTCAAAGCTCTCTTCACCTTTCTAGATACCATATAGGACTTCGATCCTTATTGTGCAATCTTGTACAAACAACAACTTCATTTCAGGAGGGGAATATTTTATTGCTGGAGGGGAATCAGGGAATGAGGGTCGTTACAATGAGGGTCCAAGTCCTGTGGCGTCTAAAAAGGCGAAGAGAGCATTGAGCAATCTTGTACGAACCCTATGCAGGTCACAGAAAACAAGGTTTTTTCTGCGCTCTATCTACGATTTAGCACTCCATACGGCTAACTGCAAATGTACTTCATCCTTCTTTTTTAACGTTTGCGTTTGTGGTGGAATCATCATTTGAGACCAATGCGAGGATTAGCATACACGCAGTGCTTATACTGATCATTATTCGTATGGTGGATGATGTCCTACATCCCAGAGGCTCTTTCACGGAAAGACACCCCAAAATTCGCAGCCTCGTCTACTTTCTCCAGGAATCTGGCCTCGCTCAAAGGCTATGAGTACTGCTCGGACTTCTCGGCAACTCTGCAGTGACTGCCCTAAATCTTAATTTTCGGCCGTCACCATTCCTTCATCTGTAATCACACCATCTCATCTCATCCTGACTACAGTCGTGACACAGCCCACATACGTGAGGCCAACAACGGCAAGCCGGTTTTCATGACCACCACCACCACCATTATTCGACAAGGCATAAAGAACAAAGCTTTATTATGGTCAGTCGTTAGGTGGGATAAAAACCTATATACGTGCGAGAACAACTCACCGGAACCCTTTATTGCTGGTTCGGCGATTGTCTTTTCTTTCCCTCGCCGCAGACCGATTCAGTTGGCATTGAAAGAGAAATCGCGTACGGAGTCGTTTCGTGAAAACAGTATCCATGTAGTAACGATTAAGTTTACTCGTTTTTACATTTTTTTTATTTTGTCTTTTTGCTTACGCGTGGAGGGGGGCTCTCGACGAAGGAAGTCTATGTTAGAGGCGATGAATGAAGTCCTCTGTGTCTGGCCCTTCCGCCCAGCTGCACCAAGTTCATAGACGGTCCTCACACGTCATTTTTTGCAACACGCAAAGGCGATAAATTACGCGAAGATACATGCACGTCGACTCCAGTCACAAGATTCATAATACGAGCTGGCGATTTTCGAATACATACCATGTCGTAACAGTCGTGTACACTTCCCTCGGAGTGGAATGTTGGAACACATATTCCATTGTATCCCTGATTGCCGAAAACACACGCACGTGTTCATTCTAGGTGATGAAATAATGGAAAATACAGAAAATAGAAAACAATGTAACTTTATTTTTTTGTGAAGTATGATAAACAAATGTCAAATAATGAAGACAGGATGGCAACCTCAATCACATTTTCGCTGACATTTTTCGAACACATTTATGCCGACATATATATCTGCTGCTTCAAGCCCAGTATTTCGAAGCAAGTCACCCCCACTTTTTCGACAACTCACCGCCCCCCCCCCTCCCCATTCGTTCCAAAGAAAAGAAAAGAACAGACGAGTCCAAAACCGGCGACGTCTGCCATCGTCTGACATTCGTGTCGTGTGCTGTTCTAAGTAAACACTTTCTCGGTCCATTCCACGAAAGATGAATAAAAAGTAGCTCTACTTCCAGTTTGAAGCACGAAACTCACGTGACAAATCGCCTTTCTCGCCCAAAGAACGTAAATCGAGCCGCCCTTTGACGATGCCGTCTGGCTGCGACTGTCTGCCAAGCAGAAGGCACGGAGCCTGAAACGCGACCGCACAACATGTACGCGGTCTGGGACTTTCCCCGCGCTTGTGGTTGTAACTTAAATCTCGTTAATGTGCTCGTTTCAGCGGTTTCGGTGTCTGTGCGCCGTGCCGCTCAAACCTGCTGGAGGGGCCAACATGTGTTTGCTCTGCTCTTTCTTGGAAGCAGAGCAGTTTTCGTTTGCGGGCATATTTTTGGCGGCGGCAGCGGTACATGCTCTACATCCGTCGGGGCTGCAATCCTACTCCGAAAGTATCGGTTTGTTGGAGCTCATTGGGTGGCACAATTGGCGCTGTGTTTTATTGAAATAATGACGGAATCATGGATAAACATTATTAGCATTCTCATCGGGTGAACAGGTGTTATGTCAGGGCATTGTTCACATGAAGGGAACCGAAGGGTCCGTTGCCGGGTTTCAACTAACAAAGACACAAGAAGAAAGCAAAATAAAATAAAATAAAAGGAGGTTCTACAAATTGCGCGAAGGAAGATGGGTCCGTACTTATTGAGCTTTCTGTCGACATTATTGTTACTTTCGTGTGGAGTAAACCTTATTAATCCATGCTGTGAAACGGCTACATGAAAATCACGGATAAGTAACATTTCGTATTGGCGGCTGGAATTCACAAAATCAGTTCATTGTTGACCAAATACAAGTTGAATGTTATTTACCTAGTTAACCGTGACAATAAAATAAATCGCAGAACTTAGATGAGAAGATGTCGTGCACAGGGAATTCCGTCCTTCATAGTACTTCCTCTTATGATATCCTCCCCCCCCCCCCGCAAACCCCCTGGCCCGGGACAACCCTTCCCTACTCTTCTCTGCCACTGAGGCGCACGGGAGTCCTGTTGCCACCCACAGCGTTTTCTACCCGTAGCTCATATATATCTAGCGTATATATATATATATATATTGTATATATAGCGTATAGCGTATATATAGCGTACATATCTACAACTGTGCCGTCATCGCTCGAAGGGCCATTTAAAGTGACACTAAAGCGCAACAATTTCTCCCGTCGCGGAATGCTGTTACCTTGACATTGTAGCAGCAGCGTCATAATCATCACCAGCACCGCCATCGGTTACGCGCAGCACTGCGCGTGACCCGAGCTTTCGTTTTCGGTTCATCGCCATTAACCGTCATTAAACCCATCAACCTCAGTAGAGCCTGGTCGCCTCATTTCTCGCTCTACAACTGGTGACCCGAACGTGATGTCTTAGCGTTCCACCATCATGAACGGTGACCAGCACTCCACCTGCTCTTCGCCTCCCAGCCGGCCACCGCCACTTCCACCGCTCGAGGCTTCTGTGGCACCGCTCCGCCTGCCGCCTTTCTCCATCTCCGATCCTCAGCTGTGGTTCGCGCAGGCGGAGGTTCTCTTCGACGGACGCCGCGTCACTTCTCAAGCCTCAAGGTTTGGCTATGCCATCGCAAACCTTCCTCCCGAAGCTGCGGCGGAAGTCCGCGACATAATCATCCACCCTCACCCCGAGTTACCCTACGACACCTTACGGGACGAGTTAATTCGCCGTACATCTGCTTCGGAGGAGCGGCGATTGCAGCAGCTTCTGAACAGGGAAGAGCTCGGCGATCGACGGCCCACCCAGCTCCTACGCCGCATGCGCGACCTCGCCGGCAACCCTACCACGGACGACTCGCTACTACGCGAACTCTTCCTACAACGTTTGCCCCACAACGTACGCATGATCCTGGCCGCCGGCGAAAATTCCCGCCTGGATGACTTGGCGAAGATGGCGGACCGTATTATGGATTTTGCTGGCCTTCCATCTCCAGGAGCCGTTGCCGCCCTGGCCCCCCGCACCTCCCCTCCACCGGTGGACGTTGCAATCAATGCCATCAGCACGTCGCTCCAGCAACTCCAGACTACGGTGGCGGCCCTGGTGAACCGGGTGGACGCCATTCCCCCGCCGCGACCACGTTCCCCTCGGCGCCCGTTTTGCCGTCGCTGCTCGCCATCCCGTCAACGGTCTCCTTCGCCCTCTCAGCACCACTTCTGCTGGTATCATCGAAAATTCGGCGATGCCGCAAGGAACTGCCATGCCCCTTGCTCGTGGCCGGGAAACGCTCCCCCCAACCATTAACGGCTGGCATGGCTGGGGGCGACAACAGCCGGCTCTTCCGGATCACGGACCGCGTGTCCGGCTGTCGCTTCCTGGTGGACACCGGGGCTGACGTGAGCGTCGTTCCACCAACCCCCGCAGAGAAACGACACCGACAACCAGACTTGGCTTTGCAGGCCGTCAACAAGTCCACCATCTCAACTTACGGTCAACGCTCCGTCACCCTTGACCTCGGCCTGCGCAGAGTATTTCGTTGGGTTTTTACCATCGCCGACCTCCCCTTCGCAATCCTTGGCGCCGACTTCCTCCACCATTTCGACCTTCTTGTGGATATTAGACGCCAGCGCCTCGTCGACAACACTACTTCTTTGCACGTTTATGGAGCCCCAGCGCATATAGCCGCCATTAGTCCCACCGTTCGGCTACCGTTGCCCACTGCTTTCGCCGACATTGTCACGGAGTTCCCCGCTGTCCTGCGCCAATCGCACGCCTCTTGCCCACCTCGCCACAGCGTCACTCACCACATCGTGACACGGGGCCCCCCTGTCTTCGCTCGCCCCAGACGGCTGGCTCCAGAGCGCCTCGTCATTGCCAAGAGGGAATTTGAGCACATGCTCGAACTGGGGATCATTCGGCCTTCCTCCAGCCCGTGGTCTTCCGCTCTCCACATGGTGCCCAAAGCAACACCTGGTGATTGGCGCCCATGTGGGGACTACCGTGCACTCAACATCGTCACGGTACCGGACAGATACCCCCTTCCCCATATTCAGGACTTCACCGCGAATCTTGACGGAGCGACCATCTTCTCCAAGATAGACCTCATCAAAGCCTATCACCAAATTCCCGTCCATCCCCCTGACATCCCGAAGACTGCTATAACCACCCCTTTTGGCCTCTTTGAATACGTGCGGATGCCCTTTGGCCTGCGTAATGCTGCGCAGACATTCCAACGATTCATCAACGAAGTGCTCCGCGGCCTGGACTTCGCATTCGCATACATGGATGACATCCTCGTCGCAAGTCCATCTCCGGAGGCTCATCGCGCCCATCTGCGCGCCCTGTTCTCGCGCCTGGAGGACTACGGAGTCTCCATCAATGCCGCGAAGTGCGAGTTTGGCGTTACCACCCTTACCTTCCTGGGACACACCATCACCCCGCAAGGCATCCGGCCACTCGCATCCAAGGTCCAGGCCATCCGAGACTTTCCTGCCCCCACTTCTCGCAAAGGACTTCGTTCATTCCTTGGCCTCGTGACTTTCTACCGACGTTTTGTGCCTCGCTGTGCTGCCTTGCTCCAGCCTCTCTACGCAGCTCTCGGCGCTGACCATCCGAAAGAGGCCCGTGCTGCCCCTCTGGAGTGGACACCGGCAGCAGAACGCGCGTTCGAAGCGGTCAAGCAGGCCCTGGCAGATGCTGTGCTGCTCCACCATCCTCGTCCTGACGCCGAGACAGCGTTGTTCGTCGACGCCTGCACTGCTGCTGTCGGCGCAGTCTTGCAGCAGCGTCAGGATGGCCACTGGAAACCTCTCGGTTTCTTTTCCCAGCGCCTCTCGCCAGCCGAAACACGCTACAGCACCTTCGGGCGTGAGCTCCTCGCCGCCTACCTGGCATGCAGACACTACCGCCATTTTCTCGAGGGCCGCCCGTTTGTGCTGTACACCGACCACAAGCCTCTCATGTTCGCCCTGCGATCGGCCTCCCTCAACCACTCGCCTCGTGAAACCCGCCACATGTGCTACCTCTTGGAGTTCACGACCGATGTGCGACACGTCGCAGGCGAAGACAATGCCGCTGCCGACGCACTCTCGCGGCCGGACGTCAATGCTCTCCATCCGCCCCCCGCGGTCGATTTGGACGGCATCGCCCAGGCGCAACAGGCAGATGAAGAACTCGCCGCCCTTCGTTCATCCCCCGCCTCATCCACCACTTTTCGGGAGATCTCGCTCCCCGGTTCGACGGCAAGTGTATGGTGCGACACCTCTACTGGTACCCCGCGCCCTTTCGTTCCTCTGGCCTTCCGCCGGCATGTTTTCAACGCCCTCCACTCGCTGTCCCACCCTGGCGTGCGCGGCACGCAAAAGATCGTCGCAGAGCGCTACATATGGCCTCGCGTGAATGCCGATGTCCGTGACTGGGCGCGGGCCTGCCTAGCCTGCCAGCGGTCCAAAATCTACCGCCACACCATCTCGCCTCCATCGCGGTTCCTTCCGCCAGATGCACGTTTCGACCAGGTCCACATCGACTTGGTCGGCCCGCTTCCTCCGGCCAAAGGCTACCGCTACCTGCTCTCGTGCATCGACCGCTTTACCCGCTGGCCGGAGGTAACGCCGATCCCTGACATCACGGCAGAGACGGTGGCCCACGCATTCCTCTTCTCCTGGGTTTCCCGATTCGGCGTCCCGTCCACTGTAACCACGGACAGAGGACGCCAGTTTGAATCGGCCCTCTTCCGTCACCTGTGCAGCGCCCTCGGAACCCATCACATCCGAACCACGGCCTACCATCCGGCTGCCAACGGCCTGGTCGAGCGCCTTCATCGGCAGCTCAAGGCGTCCCTCCGCGCCACTGACCACGGCGACACAACCTGGCCCGAGCGTCTACCCTTCGTCCTGCTTGGCCTTCGCGCCGCGATCCGCCAGGATGACTGCAGCGCGGCCCACATGGTCTACGGCTGCCCGCTCCGCCTTCCCGGATCATTCTTCACCCCATCATCGGCCCCGCTCGTGCACGACCCTTCCTCCTACATCGACCGTCTCCGCCAGCTCTTCCGGGACCTCAAGCCCACGCCTACCCGCTCCGCTCCCGCAACGCGCGTGTTCGTGAGCCCCGACCTTAATCAAGCCACCCACGTCTTCGTCCGCCGGGACTCTGTGCGCTCCAGCTTGCAGCCTCCCTATGACGGCCCCTACAAGGTCATCTCGCGAGCCGCGAAGTTTTTTCGCCTCGATCTTCCGCGGGGACCTGACACTGTGGCCATCGACAGGCTTAAGCCCGCATTCCTGGAGTCTGCACCTCTGGTATCGCCCGACCCGCCCTACCTACGTCCGTGTTCAGCTCCTGTCTCCAGCATTCCTTCCCCTCCACGTCGGGTGCATTGGGCGCCGCAGCTCGCACACTACGAGCCGCCCGCCGCCTCGGGTCCGGCTCCTGCACTCCTTGGCCTCGGCGCCCGACCTTTCCGCCAACCTCGGCCCTCCTCGCCAGCCTTGTCATCCGCCACGGGGGGGAGCCCTGTAGCAGCAGCGTCATAATCATCACCAGCACCGCCATCGGTTACGCGCAGCACTGCGCGTGACCCGAGCTTTCGTTTTCGGTTCATCGCCATTAACCGTCATTAAACCCATCAACCTCAGTAGAGCCTGGTCGCCTCATTTCTCGCTCTACAACATCAACACAAAGGGAACGGGACTCATCCGTTGCGTCGCTCGTGATTTATGAGCGAAGGAAACTGCGATGTATGCTTATCTTCTCGAGAATCCCGACAATGTCGGAGAGATCACCTCTCGGTCTCGGGGGGTCTCGGATTGGTAACCTAAAACGATCTCGCGCGGTGATTGGACAAATTGCTTAAGAGACCAATGAGAGCCCGCTCCGCATTGCTGGCCTTCTTGAGAAGTAGAGAACAAGAGGGAAAGCGTAAATTGTGGTTCCTTTCGCTCATAAATCACGAACGACTCAACTGAAGATCGTTCCTTTTGTGCGGGTGTAAAGGCAACGGCATTTTTTACACCACGAGAAGTTTTTGTACTTTGGTGCCCCTTTACCCCTTCGGCCCTGGCGTCGTCAAAATCGGACAGGTCAGAAAAAGTGCTCGTGCGGCTCGGAAACAAAACCGAAACCACTGGAATCGACATACAACCGTATGTTGGACATCCCACGCGTCGACGACATCAATTTTCTTTCGTTAGTCGCGTGCTGAGACGAAGACGAAGCACTAAAAATGGCGGAGCTGGGTCGTGGTGATGAACGCGGAATGGATGAACCACTGATCTCTATGTATAAAGGCTGGATCGCGCACCAGCTCCCGTGGCTCAGTGGTTAGCGGGCTAGCCATGTCACGTCGAGACTGGGAGGTACCCGGGTTCGAATCCCGGTGCCGGCTGTGCTGTCTGGGGTTTTTCCTGGGTTTTCCTCAGACGCTTTCAGACATATGTCGGCACAGTTCCCCTAGAAGTCGGCCCAGGACGCACATTTCCCCAGGGCGTCAGTCGTGACGTTGACCACATACGTGAGGCCGACAACGGCAAGCCCTTTCAACACCACCACCACCACCTGGATCGCGCATGGGAGAGGGGCTCGTGGGGGAGAGGCGTGCCTTCGGGCCGCCATGTTGGTGGGCCCTAAAGTGCTGTGTGTGCCCATAGAAAACAATGGGATGCAACAGAGATTGTGAGTATTTATTGCGCTGCAAGCATTGGTCGTTGTTTGTCATCACACAATTTTGTAAGGTGCCAGTATACTGATGTATCCTAACAGTGTTTCACAGGTGTCCTGCCGTTCAACTCTTAATTACGTTATGTTTTGCATTCCGAAACTAGACAGTCACTGCAGTGCAGCGCTGGGGATTGTACTACAGCACGTTTCCCAGCCAATATTTCAATAAGAAACGACTTGAGGTTAACAACAACCATGTATATAATATCCCGTACTGCGTTCTAGACAAAAATTGTTCCATAAAGAACGGTCCAGGAAAAGATATACTCGCATGGCAGAAAGAGATCGTTCTGTAGAATCACTGCCGTTGTTTTAGCCGTGTATGCGTTTAGTATGATTTATATCAAGCATCGCCTAAGAAAGAGTCTTTTAGTAAACGACAGCGGTGCTTTGCCTCGCAAATATGGACACACCGAAGCAGCCCAAATAATTACTTCACGCAATTAGATCACACTCGTTAGGACAGTTAATCAGGTAGTGATGTAAGCTTAATCAATTTGGTTACTTAAAAAGTGGTAACACCTCCTTGAGACACAGGACTTATCTCTTTTTGAAGTACAGCCCTTCTGTGTTTGTTTGCTTCTTCCTTTATTTGTTCTGATTATTTGCAGGCGCGATTGTGCCAAACTGAATGTCCTTCTCCAGCACTCACATGCTTTTGTTGAATACAACTGTAGCGTGAGAAAAGCTGCTTGGGGACTGGGTCCTGCTATCCAGTGCTGTCATGCTTGTTATGTGGAGCATGTTCCAAAAAAATGCAGCTCCACGTATGGTCTTCAAATTGCAACAGGACTATTTGGAGCTCGAAACAGTTGTGATTTTGTCATTTTGGCCCTCGTGTACCCAGTCTGTGAAACGCAAACAAAAAAAGTCTAACACGATATGCTTTTGTAATGAAGATCACTGATGATGAGTAAAGAGAATATACGAGTTCAATTTTATTCAATATTTTATGTGATTCATTATACAGGGTGTATGCTATAAAGGGTCAGTGACATTTTCGCGCGTGACACTATATCTATTTGAGAGATGGACTTGTGCTGCCATACAGTGAATCACTTATGCCAGAGAAACCTACGAAAAAATTGTGGTTACCATTCACTGCGTAATAGAATAAACACGGCCACGGAAACTTTCATCTTCATGTGTTTCCTATGCGCAATACCGATGGATGGAGAGTGAAAGTTTGCATGGTCATATTTATTTTGTTACACAGTGATTGTGGTTACCTAGGTAACCACAATCGTTTCGTAGGTTCCTCTAGAATAAATTATTCACTTTGAGGCAGAGGAAGTCTTTTCGTGATAGAGGTATAGCATCAAGGAGGTATCACTTCTTGCACGAAAATGTGACTGACCTTTTATAGCATACACCCTGTATTATTCAACATTTTATGTCAAGTTTATACAACGTCAAGTTTGTTCAAGTTCAAGATTTATTTCTTGCACTTATGCGTTTCAGGATACAATAAACATGCAGGGAGGTCGCAAAAGACTACATTTATTGTTTTGTGACCTTGCTACAATAGCAATATATATTTTAGGGATGACAATGGTCAGGTACGCTCTCTCAATTTTAGGTTGGAATGAGCAATGAATAGCAACTTCCCTCCTGGTATTTTCTCATATATGCTAAATTTTAAATTTAATGTGATCGAATATGTGATAATATAATAATAATATATAAGAATATAACATGTGATAAATGAATGTGATCAACAGTAGATGTAAACAACATGAGTAGCCAGAGAAGTGCACTCTCAATAAATAATTTTCTTCTTATAGCATATATGTGCATGCCTATTAACTGAAACAATTATCACAGTTCCCTGACAAGTTTTAATTTCTGAGAGTGTACTGTAGAGGCTGCTTAGATCTACAACAGTTCATACAAGGTATTGTATACTGTGAATGGCTTTAAAAATCCCATGTGACACATATGCCTTTACTTTCCGGAGGTGCTGTGGTAGTCAAAGTTTGTGGGCATTACGCAGGTTCTGCACCCATTTCTTGAGTATGTTGAGGCAGCTGTGAAGTAACCTGCATTGATGATGATGATCCTAATTTTTATGGTGCATCGACAACAAAGGAAATAATACATCAGAACATTGGTTTGGGTGCAACCAGTTAAAAATGAATATGTTGTTTAATAAATGCATTGGACAAATGTTAAAACATCAGTTTAAAACATGGTTTACAATCCCTGTATCTTCTAGCAATTAAAAAGATTAAAAACTATTCTAAAAAGAATATGGGGAACTCTTCTAAAAAGAATTATAATCTCTAATTATTATATTGCTGGGTGAAGGAGCCTAAAGTCTAAGGTGTGTTTCTGATGTGAACATGTAAGAAAATATGCAAAACTGAGAGAGGCTAACCACAGTGCGTGCACTGAGGTTGTTCCTTCCTGTAAAGTAGAAACCAGTGGATGAGGAACGTGATACTTACCTGTACACCCAGCCGTATCACACTGCACAGATTATTCACTGGGCAGCCCTCATGACGAAACCTGTATTGAGAGACCACTTTTGCCTTAAAACTGCTACAAATAGCACGACACGCTACAAATTATTACTATCGCAACAAGCTGACGATACAGCTCAGACACAAAGGCGTTATTCAAGTCGCGCCACACCACCGTTACGTAGGATTCTTTGTCACAAATCAAACCAAGGCACAAAACAATACCAATAAAGGAAAAGGTGACAATCGTGGTCTCATTATGACGTAATACCGAACTTGTGCGCGAAGGTAATTCAAAGAAATGAATGTGGCACTTGCTTCCGCAGAGAACACCGTGTATCATGCTAGCAATGCTTGCAAAAAAGCGCTCGAGTGCTCGCACATATATTGATGACAACACTACCTGTGTAGTGTAACATGTTCTTTCAAGCATATTATGCACTCAAACTGTATTTGCCGCCGGGTACAATGCAAGTGTGCTCGATTGAACGTCGGAAGAGCGATCAAGCAACCTGCATCCAGTGCTCGTTTTGGACAAAAAAACACTTCATAATGGCCAACTAAATATACAGAATGGACGCCTATTTATTCCTTGGTGAAGAGTGACTCACCTGTACAAATTTGGGCCCTGTAACCTTGCCAGTACGGTTGGTACGACCATAATTGCAAGAAGTTGCCATGATCGCTGCGGCGACTGTTGTGGGTACAGTAAGATGCCGGCCGGTTTCTTCACGCTCGCGCTCCCTATCCGCGATCCAGCCTTTTACAATCGAGATCAGTGGGATGAACTTTGTCATTTTATTGCGGCTTTCTCTACAGGGTAACGACATTATTTTTTTCGATGACATAAACTGAGACCTACGAAACATCACTGCGTTGAGAAACCGATCGGTGCGCGCTTGCCTTTTGTATGCCGGAGTGTTAATCACTTGGGCGATTTTGACATCATCAGGGCGCAGTGGTTGTGGAAATAGGGCGCGTATGTCGATGGTCCATGCAGCAGCACTTGTCGCATAACTTGCGACCATTTTCTTCATTTTGGTACTTGCTCATGATTTTGAAATAGGGGCCTTCCAGACCCTCACTTTGGGGGGGGGGGGGGGGGGGAGAGGGGGCTCTTTCTCGAAGGACGTACATGAGGGGGAGAGGGCACGGACTTGCCTTATTGGGGTTGGGACGAGGCGAGGGGAGGGGGGGGGGGGGCGACCGAGCAAAGATAAAGCACAGCGAAGAGAGCACAGTAGTGTATGAGGGCACGCGTAGTGAACCATCGTGGTATTCAGAAACGTGCGCCAGTGTCACATCTCTTCTCATCTGTAACAACAGGTGACAGCTTGCAATGATCTAGAGAGTGACGCACCATATACAATAGATGCATTTCTTTTCCGAGTGCATACCAAAAACCATGTTGCTCATGGAATAAATCATCATCCAATGTTCAAGAACGCGATATCTACAGATACGAATGGAGGCGAAGTAGAGCAAGTCATACCATTCCATCTGCCAATGGGAGGTCAAGTTTTCGAGTCTGTAACTTTATCACATGGATAAAAAGAGCCTTCTCCGAGAACTGACATATTCTCCTTTGCACAAATCTCAAGAAATTATTTGCAACCGTATGCATATTGTAGATGTCCTCTGGCTCAATTATGGTCTTTGGAAAAGCTTCATATAGAGGTAGGATTGTGAATCGGGATATCCCGAATCCCGGCCATTTTTTGACGAAATCCCGGAAATCCCGAAATCCCGAAAATCCCGGGATTTCATGCGAACAAATATGACAGGAAAATCAAACACCTGTAGGCCATCAGGCACATACTCACTCGAAAGGAAACGGCAGTTTTTATGGCTGGAGGAGGCAGAGGACCGCTGCCTACGTGCGTACAGATATTTGCTGACTGTCGTTTCTTCTAGCGCAGAAGCTGGACGGACCTTCAGTTCGGCAGCCAGCATTTGCACAAAAGTTCGCTCCGAACTGGGGGACACCACCCTCGACGCTCTGTGCTTTCCCAGGCCGTGTTTTAATCATTGTAGAATGTGATAAGCACGCAGCGACAGTATTGTAAACCGTTTAGTGTTTCGTTTCTTTGCATTCGTTTTATTTTATTTTTTGTTGATGTTCTTCATTCAAGTGGAATGTTACACCGTTTGAGGAAACTATAAAGTAATATTTCCTGTTACATCAAGTGGAGCGGGACTCGCCTTTACTCACGTGCAACAGTGAAATGCAGATTAATAAGAAATGAGTGGCATTATCATAGCAAATAAATAAATAAATAAATAAACAAATAAATAAAACAAAATAAATAAATAAATAAATAAATAAATAAATAAAACAAAATAAATAAATAAATAAAATAAAACAAAATAAATAAATAAATAACATGGAACCATTTCGCCGTCACTATTTTACCAATGTGGTTACACTGCGAATTTTCGAGTGGTTTTGTTCAGGGAAAGGTAGAATTGACAAAGCGCACATGAACTGCGCACAACATACCTTGAGCGTCTATTTAAACTACAAAAGAGAGCTGTCAGATTAATAACATTCTCTAATAGTCGAACCTCATGCGTTGGGTTGTTTAGTGAATTGAATATTTTGCCTTTTCCCGATCTGATTCGTGAAAGATGTACCTTGCTTGTCTTTTCTATTGTAACGACAAATGTGCCCTACAATAGCTCTATATTTAAAAAATGCAACAGGAGCAATCGAAGTGTTGCTTTACAAGATTACATTTTGTATAGGCCAAAGAATGCATATGGAACCCGTTTGACTGTGTGCTTTGGTACGAGACTGTGGAATGCCTTACCGTTCGATGTGAAAACTAGTCATTGTTTCGCCGCGAAGTTGAGACAGCATATAATTGCCTCATCAAAATACTTGAAAATTGTTTAGTATTTCAGTTACCGCTTCAACGTTGATGTTTTTTAACTGTGTGTCGATGATGTTTTACACTGTGTGTCGCAGGAGTCTCCACTAGCATGCGCTACTGACCCTGTACCGCAGTATTTCCTTTGGCTGCAGTGCCTTGTGTTTTTTTTTAAATAAATACAAATACAACACGCCAATATAGTCACTTGAGGTGACCCGCACGTTGTTGCGGGTGGCGGGTCTAGGTTTTCAGTGTCGTGCGGGATAGCGGGATGGGTGCGGTCGACGCATTTTACCAAAAGGCAAGTACATCGAGTTGCTCAATTTCTTACGCGTCTGTATACTGCAATGGCTCGAAATATGACGCAAAAAGTCGCTGACAAGGGCGGAACGGTTGTGCCTCATATGCACCAAATGCTCATAACCTCCAAACGCTCAAAACCTCCGAACGCTCATATGAACCGAAAAAAAGTTGGTGGTTTTGAGCATTTGGTGGAAATGAGCAGGAGGGGAGAACCTGCTCATAAGCACCAAACGTCCAGAACATCCGAATGCTCATATGCACCGAAAGGCGGGCGACCACAAAGGCCGGGTCTTCCTCTCCCGCATTTGGAACAAGGTCATAGGGTGAGAAAGGTGGAATGAATGGCGATTACCAAGACCGCTTAATGTGTCAGTTTGAAGTTTATGTAACAGCTTGGTCCTGCTTGTATGTAGCCAGAACGAATAGCGCCTTCTCGTTTAGGGCGGAACGAACGCTCACACCCTTAGTGTGCAACAGCGCCTGTGTGTCCTTATTTGTCCATGTCGCGTTTCGTATCATCATGCCTCAAGTCATAAACCAATACGCATTTGCACCTTTTGCCCCTGTACGCTGATGTCGTACAAGAAACCATGCACACAGACACATCTAATCATCAGGCATAGACCAGGGATACTCTCAGTTTACTCGTCAACGTTGGTCGCGTTGCGGGTGGCGGGTATGGTGCGAGAGAGCTTTTGGAAAAAATATCCGGGCTGCGGCAGGGCTCGGAACCGGTATCTTTGGGGGTTCGGTTCAGGTTCCGGTTCAAGGTTATCGGTTCGGTTCGGGTTTGGGTTCAGCGCAGCCAAAATAACGGTTTGAACCGATATTAATCGGTTCGAACCGGTTTACGTGTGCTGTGCTAATCAGTGTATAACATGTGAGAGGTTACATCAGGTTCCGGCGATGGCTTCCTTCCTCTTAAGCCCTCGCCTCTACACTTCATAGGAACAAAGTAACAATGCAGTTCACAGCAGATCATCCTTTACTGCACCGAAAAGTGCTGTGAAATGGCGTACACCAGAGCTTCCTCCATGCTCTGGACCACACACCCACCTGTTTCCCGTGGTTGCTAGTGCCCATGTTGCTTGTGGATGGCACTGTGGACTATTAAAATTTACGTCGCCTTCACACTGCGACGCTGAATGAAAGAAGAAGAAGAAAGAAGAAGCTGTCGTGTAGCACATCTCTTTTTACACCTCGAGTCACAAAAATGTACAGGGATGTCGTGAACATTTTGGAGGTGAGGCTCTAGGAGGCGCATGGACTCACCACTTCTTGGTTTATCATTCGCTCTATGAAATCGGCAAGATTCCGAGCCCTGCAGGGAGCTGGGGGGGGGGGGGGGGGTTATACATTTATTAAAAGGAAAGGTGCAGGGAGCTGGTGCGCGGCAGTCGAGTGGCGTTTTTACCGTCTGGCGAACCGGTTACAGCATCATAATTTTTCGGGTCAGTTCTGGTTCGTTCAAGGGGAGAGAAAAAATGTTTACGGTTCGGTTCGGCAAAAAATGACGTTTTTTTTTAGGTTTTCGGTTACGGTTCAGTACCGGTTTCGACCCCTGGGCTGCGGGCGGATGCGGGTCTGAATTTGTTACGGGACGCGGGTTGCGTGTCGGCTGCGGATTTACATCTGCGGGTACGGGTCGGATGCGGGTCAGATAATTCTGAGCCGCGCAGGTCTATACTTGGAAGCACCATCTGAACTCGTCACAATCCCGAAATCCCGCCCCGGGATCACGGGATTGACAACAAAAAATCCCGAAATCCCGGGACTGCAAAAATGGCTCGGGATTGACAACCCTATAGAGGGCACCGTCCAACCTGCCAGTGATTTATCCTGACCCCCTACACCCCTCAAATGTTTTGCGACACCCCCTACAAAGGAAGGGGGGAGCATTGCTGTTCGGTCCAAGTGTTTTGGAACACCCACCATCTTGGGATTCTGGGTGAACCACAACACCCTGCTGTCTGTTTTGCACTCTGAACAAAAAAGAGAGTAACGGGGGAGTAACTGCTCTTTTACTCCCCCTTCCCTATAATTTACTCCATTTAATTTCTGTTACTCCCCACATTTGAAATTTACTCCGTCGCCCAGAATTCTTACTCCCTGCTCTTACTCTCCACACTCAGAATTTACTCCTTTGCCTAGAATTCTTACTCCCCCTATAAGTTGGCTACTCCGTTTTGTTCCTAAAACCCTCCCCACTTGAAAGTCACTCCCATGCACTATGTTCCCACTTCCCTGCACTCCGACTCTGCTTACTCCGTCCAGACAATGCTTAACAATGCCTGTGATTGCGGAGACACTTTGCTTCAAGTCTTCCAGGGGACTCGCAAGGATTTTTTAGGGGCAGAAAGCCCTGTCTGGGGTGAGAGCGGGGCTTGATATCAGCAAATAATTAGTCCTCTAGCCTGATATCAGTTTAATTTCCAAATGAACACAGATGTAATGAGAGAAATTTGCAGAAACTATAGTCCGCAAACATTGCCGAAACGTAAGCCAGAAGCTCTGCATGGCATGACAGTTACATCCCCATAGGGAATTTTATCAACTCCTCTAGTGGGCGTTACTGTTATTCCATTTCGCAGCATTAATGGGGTTCCATAGTGTAGTGTCACTGCTGCACTCTCAGAAAAAAAAGGATTAACGGGGAGTAATTTCCCACATTTATAAATAATAATAAATTTACATACAAATGCATACACACATAAAAATTTCCACTCCACCTGTCAGTCCTTACTCCCTCTTACTTCCTGCATTTACCATGTAACTCCATCACTGCAAATAGGTACTCCCTCTTGCCTGCCAAATTTTAATGGAAAAGTGATGTGTGACATCGCCCTCCTCCTCGTACAGTGACTTTCGAGTTATAAACTTGTGTACTACAGCGCAACTATCCATATATTGCATCATTTTTGTTTTATATTCCATGGTTTTTGCACTAAGGCTGTCAGTTGGTGAAGTTCTCACCGTTACGTGAGAGCACATCCTGAAATGTTATCTTCTGACACACTAATTACGTCGAATACTTATTCCGGAGTTTACCGCGTTCGAGAGTATATCCCAATGAAGGTTACTGAGGGAAGCTCGGATGTTTTTTCTAGTGAGTTGCTCCGTGGGACTACCGAATTTAGACGGAGATATCACACCCCCTACCTTTTGTACACTGTCATAACATCATAACACTTCCCTTCCTCTTTTATGCACAACTTTTCCCATTCCCACCGAGTATGTACTATGGCGAGTTGCTTATAAGCGGATGCACAGATATTCCGAAATCAGAAATTTCACAGATGTTTCCAAAGCAGCTGGAGAGTGTAAGTTACTCCAAAAGGGAGTGTTCTACGGGACAAACCATTTACTCCCCTAAAGGAGTTGTGACGACATCATTGTTTCTCAGAGTGTGCTCCCACAGCGGAGGCAGTGTTCATTCCTTACCCGGTATTAAGGGAACTCCCTTTGGACCATACCGAAGGAGGTCGTCAGGACAACATCTGCATGTGCCCCCCTTGGTGGTGTTGGTACAGCTACTGCAATGGGTGACACGGTTACACCCGACAAATGGAGCAGCATGTTATTCCCCTTACGGGGTGTAACTTTTACTCCAAAAGGGAGTGTGTGGGAGTCCTGCCCTTGTTCCTGATCGAATATGTTAGGCACGGCGTCAATTTTCAGCCGCTTCCGTTTCTGCCGTAGCCCGAGCCGAACTTGCAATACGTCTTCATCAAAATAGGCGTCGTCGGCGAAATGACAGGAACAGACGCGTGAAACATTCAATCCTTGGGTCACACCACAGTAGTGGCTGGCGATCGCTACCTCCCACTTTCGTTCCGTCTCGCCATTGCGAGGTCGGTGAAATGTAAACTCGGGATTCGCGTTATAAGTCTTTGTGCACCCGGGCACGTAGCACCGGTTTCCTGGCTGTGAAATCGCACGTCAATGGCGTGAAATCCTCAGACACACACAGAACTCCGGCAGAGCCGGCGGGAAGGAGCGCCTCCTGATGGTTGGTTTATCCGGGTGACGTCATCCAGTGTCGGCGCCTTGCGGGGATTGCCGTGCGCGCCGGAAGCGCGAACATTTAAAAATCGTTTCTGAGTCAACCAAGTGGATTTGTGCGGAGAAAATTCGCCGGCGTACATTATGAACGACAGGGAACATGACCATAACAGTTCCGGAACACGCTTCCGGATGCGACTATCCCTTTAAGGAAGTCGTGACGCCACCCTTTTTTTTCACAGTGTGGGAATAATACGTTACTCCATGTCGGTGGAGCAAGTCAGACAAATGCTATGCAAGACCTATATTATCCAGTTGTCGGAAGCGAGTACAGCGAGTAAGCGAGTGCAGCATAGAAAGCGTCGACAAAACTCCTAATCGTCGTAGGTAAGCCTTACGAAGACGCCGCAATCAAGTAAACCCTACGAAAATTATTGGTTTCGTACCAATGGTCCTCAAATATGTATCACGTGAAGACGGTTTAGACTTCATATGTTCATGCTGCTTGTATTCGAGCACTATGGCCATTAAACGCGCGTTCAATCAATGCTACCATTCACTGGACTCGCTGCCTTCGTCTCTCATATGCCCCCACAGTCAACAACCTTTGAGCTGGTGTCCTATTTTGAGGACACGTAGCCATTTTACGAAATAACTATATGAACTGAATATTTTTTTAATGTAAGCATACTATATGGGTGCACAGTAGTAACAAAAAGTCAATAAAAAAAATCTGGCTCAAAATAAAAAATTCCAGGGCCGAAAGGGTTTGAAGGACTTTCAAACAAATAAGCACCCCAATTTGATGTTGTACGATTTCATTGCACACAGTCTAGGGAACGTGAGGCACAGTGAGGCATGGGTCGTCCGTCAAACAGCGCGATATCGTCATCAGTTCATGCAAGTGGTGGAGCCTTGTGAGTTTTGCAAATCATGTTGGCGGACGCGTTTCGACGAGTAAAAAGTATTGTCATGCATGACATATCTTTGTGGAATACAACAATAGTGACCTGAACCCCACGCAGGTATAATTTTAGCAGCCGAAACCTCACTCAGAATTAGAATCAACAGATGGCATGCTGTTCGCTCGCGCTCAGCCAACTGGTGATATGCGGTGTGGTGGAGCATGGTGTTACGGGAACACACGGGGCACACTGAAGCAGTGTAACAGTGTACTCCAAGATGGCGAATAGTACGGCTTCTACATAACGTCAGGATTCTTGCAGGAAAGAATGCCACGGGGCCTACGACATTATTTGAGGCAGAGTAAGAAAATACCGAATTATTCGTTTGTCGATCACGACGTTCCTGTTATGGCACTGCTAAATGAGAGCGATATTTTTTACCTCTTGCGTACGATGTGCTTCCACCAGCAGACTCCACGAGCCCTGCTACACGTTCCGAATTGACTTTGCATCAACTAACTTGTTGTATGCTCTTGGTATCATCCTACTTCACTGCCCCACCCTGTGGCACACTGCTACAAGAGTTAGCTGTTTATATTTTCGCAATTTGTCGGATTATGTGTTCAAAAAATAATGTTTACTTTGTATGGCCAGGATAAAACAAGATCTTTTCTAGCCAACAGGGTTAAAAATGTAAAGTTTACTTTCCTGTACAAAAATACAAAAAAATCGACTAACTTTTTCACTGTGCCTCATGTTCCTATTCTCTATTGTTTTACTCAAGGTCACACTTTTTTCCCGTAAAAGGGGAACGAAAGGGGAATCCCAGAATATCAATTGCTTCCCTCTTGAGGTTCCCACTGGTACAGCGAGCTTCGTTTGCGACAAGACGTCACAGAGTTAAAAGTTTGCAAAAGAGAGAGAGAGAGAAGAAAAAGCTCATTTTAGTGAAGTTCCGATTTTTGATATCAAATAGGACGGCTAGACCAACAGCCAGTATTGACCGGCAATGTAAACCGCTTCCAGTGTAAACCACCCTCTGTTATTCGAGAAAATTACATGATCTGTGCTTATTTCGCATTTTTAACTGCACTCCGAACACCAAAGCCCAGAAACGAGTGCGAGAAAAATGAAGTTCACTATTTACTGCATTCAGCAGGGCACGAAAAAATGATTTCCACACACTTTGCTCTCATATGACAAAAATAAAGTGCTTAATTAAGCGTATCACATATGATACATCGGGCATAATCATCCCGGAAAAGTGACCATCATTTTATCCACAGCATTCAGTTCCTCCTGCTCTATTTTGACAGTTTGTTCCTGAGAGTGCAACAACATTTTGTCTTCCTGTCAATCTTGTCGGCATTAGTTACGTCTAAATTGTCAATGAACTGGGCCACCTCATCAGCTTTTCAGCACCAAATCGACACCTCTGCAGGACTACCTCACTGTACCCTCTCTATACAGGCATATGCAGGCATGTGCACTATAGACCCATCTTCAGGTCCATTCAGATGTACAACTCTGTTTCGTGTGTAGTTCCAGGCAGAGACCAAGGCAGAGACCATCTCTCTTGGCGTCGGACAGACTTGCCTCTTATGGTACTTCTGATATCGTGTCCAGTGTCACGAAACGGCGAAAGTTATTCAGTGATTAATTCAGGGCGGCGTTTCGTGTGTGTTTTCCTTCATCCGTGTCTTTTACTGAACTATCACATGTTATGAACCTATTGTGTCTGGCTCGCAGAACGTTTCTGCAACACTGTTACAGCTACAAAGCAGTTCTTCCCGCCACTGTGGTCTGTGCCCTGAAGATGCTGAACACGATGACGATGACGGCGATGAAGGATAGTGACCGTCACTGTCTTGATAGCATTTTGCTCATCTAGGCAGGTATACCGCGCTGATACGTTTCGTCATCCTTACCACTATCGTCTGAGACTGAGAGATTGCTGAAATCACCAGTTGTCACTCAGATGGGTTGATTGTCGCCAGGATGTCCCGTGCGGAAGGGCCTACGTGGCGGCAAAAATAACAGAGAACTTGCGTCAGATCTACGAAACCCACGTATCATATGTGATACTGTAGGCTCGGTACATGGGCACGCCCACTGTATCAGACATGATACACTCAACCCAATATCACAGGAACGGAGCACACTGGGGCGGTCTCCGCATATAACTTATGTATAACTGGAAATACAGCACTGGGAGAAAAAGAACGTACCGGTTTTGCCGCGAAACTTCGGGTACGGATATGCTCCGACCATACCAACACCACCTATAGATAACTTCCACGCGCACCGTGACGTCACGTTAGTTGTCTGTCCGCCGTTTCGCTTCCCAGCGGGAGCAGTCACGAGCAAGACACATATCCCAGGCAGCACAAGCCCTCGGGAAAAGAATGGGAACGCAATGGGGGCTTTGGCTCCTGAACGGGCAATAGTGCCCGACTAGTTCCCAGCGGCGTGGGAACTGAGGAGGTACAACATAAGAGAAGATAAGGTAGTCCCCCGACGGTGCCCTGATCATTTCCCGCTCTGGTCTCCTTTTGGTCATGTAAACAATAATATAGGATCGCTCCCCGATGCTGCTCTGATCATTTCCCGGTCTGGACTGACCTTGGTCATGTGACCAAAATATAGGATCGCTCCCCGATGCTGATCTGATCACTTCACGATAATCAGTCCGGGGTGCAGCAACGGATTTCTCTTCCCAGACTATCAGGCGCCGAGTGATGCAATCACGTAACCGACAGTTTCGAATCTGGCCAATGATGTTCCTCGATCATCCAGCCGTGTTTGCACTGTCGGAGTCCCCGTCGCTCTCGCTGCGAGAAACGAATGTATCCGGCCGTGCTCCCGAAACTTTCGAGGAATTCCAACATTTTTAAGCAATTCATCGAGTGGTAAGTGCTATTTCTTTTTGTGGTATTCCTCGCATTGGATAAACGTTACTTAGAGATGCTTTTCAACATGAGTGACACCGTTCTAGAAGGCTTCTCTCGAAACCTAGCAGCGCAGCATCGCATAGTTTCGATTTCAGTGACCCATTGTGGTTTACGCGTTGCTTTTAGGGTAATGAACTCCGTTTTGGTGAAAATATGGTTTAGTAAAGTGTGGAATCGTATGTATTATGTATTTGACATGAAACGAAAAATATAACCATTTCTCAGGACGACTGCGTGCTGCAGCTGTGCTTTCCATCTCCTGCGTGCGTACAAAACTGGAATGCTGGAGGACTTCAGCTCAAGGTTCGTTTTTGTAGTCATTCTAAATAAAAAGAAAAGGAAAAAAGGAACCTCCGAAGTGAATAAATTATTCCGCTTTAATCCGTTTGCGTAATGTGATCGACGCATGATATGTCAATTTGTTTGAAACTGAGTGAATGAAAGCTATCCTGATCTTTCATTCAGAATGTCATGCTGGACCACTACCAGAGCGTGCTTAAAGCAATCAATGCCTTGATGAAGGTATCACCGAAGTGCCCACCACCAGATCTCTGCCTCAGAGCCAGTGATGATGGTCAAGACTTTTTTAGCGGATCTTGTCATGTCATGCTGAAAACTGTAAGTTTAGCTATTTGGTCTGTATCAGGGATGGGCATAAATACATTTTTTGAGTATTTAAATATAAATACAAAATACTTTGTTGACAGGGGTATTTAAATACTCTTCATAAATAGTTTTCAACATGAGTATTTAAATACAAAATATAAATACGGTATTTAAATACCGTAACTACTACCATAAATACTGTGAGGAAGATGTCATCTGGAATTACAGAAATAATTATGATCATAAGGACAAATCAGCAAGAAAGAATAGCATTTATTTTTTACATTATCATGGCGATTTTAATATTAGAAATTTCTCGAAGACTGCTTCTTTTAGACATCTTCTGTTCGGCCGTACAATCAGAATCGCAAAGGAGAGCAGCATCTCCACAGGTGCCGATGAACAAATTCATGTATTAAATTTGACGAAGGTGCTTCGTAGAACAACGTAAGGGGGTAGTCACGACCGTTGTCCGCAACAACAGTGAAAAACACGCCATCTAAAATGGTTTGTCGCATGCGCATGCTAGCGCAAACCCGGCATACGCCCCAAACTCGCCCTTCTTCCCGAAAGGTCAAATGCAGGGCAACGTAGTCAGTATACTTTCTGTATTTAAGGGTATTTATAAAGTATTTACAAGAATAAATACCCGAAAATTGGTATTTAAATATAATTATAAATACATTTTCCAAATTTGTATTTAAATACAAAATATAAATACATGTATTTATATTTTAGATAGTATTTTAATTACAATGTATTTAAATACTGCCCATCCCTGGTCTGTATTCAATAACGTGTGCATCTTGTGGTGTGGTGTACTTTTCTCGGTGTAACCCTGACCTCAAGCTATCTTCCACTTTCAGAATCCACCCCGCACTTCGGTTACAACACTATGAACCTATCGCGCTGTGATGCTTGCTTGAAAGGAATACAATCTGGTATGCTGTGTTGTTTTTCTTTTAAAAGGACTTCAGCTATCCATAATAAGGGGCCTTCGTAGCAAGAAAGCCATAAGAAAAGGCATCTTCTTGATACATTAATATTGCTCCTAAAGACAAGGGTACGAGTCACACTACATGTGCCATACTGCACTCTCAGGAAAAAGGGTGGAGCAATTAGACCTTTTAGGAGGTAATAGTTGTCGCATATGTTGTGCCTAAAAGGTTGCAAAGTTCTACCCCCTATACCTCACTCTCTGCCACGAATAATAGGGTTACCGCTTCTAATTCGGTGAGCGAGGGGGGGCGTACACCTTTTTATTGTAATTTGGATGGATGATAATTTCTTTTACCACCTTTTTACACCCCTTATCAGACGCTATGTTGGTTCAGGAGGTAACTAAGGAAGTTACCACCTTCTCACACCTTTTTTCTTAGATTGTGGTTCCCAAATTGTGTGTATTGTTGCCCTCGTATTAGCAAAGGTGCGCAAATATTTCTTCAATTTTCTTAAAGGAGGTATAGAACGATCATGACACATGTAGTACGGATTCTCTAGTTGTTCACGTGTTCCATGTTGTTGGGCGTAACTCGTTACCAGTAAGTCGATACTGTAACTAGGCTACTCTGCTTAGCCATTTTCAGTAACCTTTTGCATAGCTCTTTGCTTTTGAGGTCCAGTAACTTCTTGAGGAGCTCGCTCCTTTCCCTTTTTCTTTTGTTTCGGGAGTGGGGGGTTAAGTTCGTCAAAGTAACTTGAAGAAAGTTCAGAGTTCCTTTTGTTCGATTCTGGTCTACAAACATCGCGGGCAGAGTCCTCCCCCCATGACTTGAGATGAAAGATCGCACGTGCACGGCGCGACTAACTCCCGTTGTTACACGGTGAATGTTAAAAAGGTTAGGCCTCATATCCTCCAAATGCCCATTTCCACCGACGTCCCAAATCAACCAAAAGCTCATTTCATCCGAAAAAATGTTCGGAGGTTCTGGGCTTTCGGTTGATCTGGGCACGCGGGTGGCAGTGACCCATATCCCCCAAAAGCTCATTTCATCCGAGCGCCCAGAACCACCGAAAGCGTGATACTTGAAAGGACACGATTCCTCTGTTTGTCAAGGAGAGGAGGAAGGCTGAGCTGTTTTTGGGTGTGCGGGAATCCAATCCTGCAACTGAGTCAGAAGTGAAGTTTGCAAAGGAAAGGTATTATTGATGTCGATCGCATTCAAAAAATGATCCGATCCGAACAGAGAGATATTTTCCATGTGAGTGACCGGGCTACAGGCACTGTGTAGGTCATCATAGTGGAAAGCAAATACAGTAACAAAGCGCCCACTTCACAGGTCTCGAAGAAGGTTACAAAAAGGACCTCCTCCTTTACTTTTTTTTTATGCGTTCTGTTAATGCAGTTCAGACGTCCAGAAAACACTCTATTAACCGGCTGAAACAACCCCTAGAAAAAGCTTGCAAACAGTACGAATGCATGAAACCAACATATCGTCTGAACTGTAGATCTCCTCTGAAGGCGCTTGAGTTTTGTTTGTTTTCCGCCGTCCCGCTAAATGTTCCAGCCACAGAACATACCACTCCCACCATGTTCTTTTTCCGTGAATCATGACGCGGACTTCCATGACCTTCCGAAGATAGTGCTTCTCCCGTCAGCAACGTGCATACCAATAAAATTCATTTTCGGGATACCTCTTCGTTCAGATCACTTCTTGAACGCGATCTCATTTGTACACACCGAGTGTCGTGTAATTTCTATCCAACTACGATCAAGCTTCTTTAATATAGATCTCGTGCATCAGCTCTCATATTTATATTAGTCATATATGTTACATCTCTAAGGAGAATTATTAGTAAGCAGGGGAACAAAAGAAGCTGTGCAAATCAACGGACCGCATACCTCATGCTACAGAACATTTTGAGCACCGGATGAGCAGCAGTCAGGAACCCATGTGACCCTTTCTGGCGAGTTGAAGGAAGTACAGCTCGAAGCAGAGTTAACTGGAACGCCACTTCGACCGCTGAATCGGGAAGAGAATCACCCTAGCGGCGCTTAGGAGAAATAAAGGGAAATAATGTTTCCACTGTCCTACTTATGGCGAATTGTGATGGTCATTTAATTACAACACTGCCTGGCGCTCGAAAATTGCTAGGTCGGCTCCGGAGCTGGATCATGTGACAGTAGCCACCCGAACATGAGTGGAAGGGATCTGGCGGTTTTAGGATCAGGCTCAGGCTCGCCTCATCCTTTTTGAATCAGGGCAGAATTCGTACACTTGGATCACGCTAGGGCCATCGCGGTCGCCTGTCTTCGGGTTCTGTCGTCTGCTAAATAACGTGAACTTCGACGTGCGGTCCAATCAGATCCACCGTTGCAGTGCGGATTTGACGACACCGGATATAGTTGGGCGACCCGCTGCTCGATCGTTTCGAGACCGGACGAAAAAAGTAATAGCTGGGAAATTCCGGGCGCACGGAAAGTGCCACGCGAACATGCAATATTGCTTTACTGCTCGGGATCTGGCAAAAAAAAAAAAAAAAGTTTCCACCAAATGACCACCACTCGGCATGATGCTGCGAGGGTGTCCGCCTTGGCATGAGTTGTTGACTCGGCATTACTCTCAACGGTGGTTATCATCGCGATGTTTGTTTGGGTTTGAGACGATTATGTAAAGGTGTATGCTGGCCGATATCACGCTGATACGATGCTGTTATCTCATTAATACGCGCAAAGGTGGACAGCAACTCCAATACATTTTCCACTAGACCCCGTGCATCATTTGTTTTATCACAAATCTGAAAATGCCCCACTGGGCGAACGCGACCACTTTGGCGTGTATCAATGAGATAAAGGCATCGTATCCGTGCGATATCAGCCGGCATGCACCTTCACATAATCGCCGCAAACACAAACAAACATCGCGATGATAACCACAGCTAAGGCCAATGCCGAGTCAATAGCTCATGGCAAGGCTTACACCTCCACAGCAACAGTGGGACAGCCGGAACACTATTTGCCTTTATTTCTCGTAAGAGCTGCTAGGGTTGCTCTCTCCCCGAGTTTAGCTCCGACAGTCGAAGTGGCGTTCCAGTTAACTCTGTCTCGAGCTGTATATCGGATTCCCGCATACTTGGGAGCCGCTCACCCTTCCTCCTCTCCCTATTAAACGGTGGACGCGTGTCCTTTGAAGTATCCCGCTTTCGGTGGTTCTGGGCGCTTGGATGAAAAGATCATTTGGGGGATATGGGTCACTGCCACCCGCATGCCCAGATCAACCGAAAGCCCAGAACCTCCGAATATTTTTTTGGAGGAAATGAGCTTTTGGTTGAATTGGGATGTCGGTGGAAATGGGCGTTTGGAGGATATGATGTGCTACCGTTAAAAATTGTTTTAGCCGAGCATTAGGAAGCTCAGGTATCGCGCATCTTAACGATAAGCAGTGTATTGATAATGATAGAGGGCATTGAGTAGCAGGATTAAAACTTGGCACGGTTCTACGATATGTATGTAGGGGACAACTCGTAGAGCATAAACTGCTTTGTGCTCCTTTTTCATGTGCCTTATTACGAGATCAAAATCATCAAATCCCTCCCTAAAGAAGCCTATAAATGTAGGCTTCTTTTGTCGTAGCAGATATTGATATTTTTGTATATCACGACTATTTTGAAACGTCTTGAATCGCGCATTGTGACAGCAAGGTCTGAATTAACCATATAGGCAGGTCAAGAGCTGAAAAGTGTATATATTGAGTAGAAAATAACTTGAAGGTAACCTGTTACATTTCTACAGTAGCTTAGGAACTTCACGTCAATTTTCATTACGTTTTATTACGTGTAACTGCGTTTGAAATTTAGTTACGAGCCGGTTTCACGTCAGTTCAGGCAGGGAGGTTCCATCTACCTCCTGGGTCTTCTGTATTTTTCTATTTATAAGCTCATTGTATATTATGATCAACATTTTTGCCGAATAGCTTTCGTGCAAAAAAAATCGAGAAAATCCGGCCCTGAATTTGGATGTTTCAGTTTTGCCGTGGTTGCACGCGTATACCTCCCGAGTGTTAAGAGATATTGTGAAATTTTTTGATGCTGCTTTATTATGCCTACATGCCAGCTGTCCGGGAGCAAATTTTAGCACGCAGGTGCAACGCTGTGTGCTATAAAAAATGGCGAACATGCCCTCTCGCGCACGTTTGTCCTAATTTCGACGCCTGATATCTCTGGATATATAGATGTCCCTGGTCGCAATACTTGGTATCAGCTCACTCAGCTTTTAATGCACTTTCATCTGATATATCTATCCTGCATATACTTCCTAGCGGCATGTGCTGAAATAGGCAAATGTTTAGGCATATTTCGAAATAAACATGGATTTTGCGCGTGTATTTCTCAAAAAGGACCCACTTGATTTCGTATATATTTTGCCAGGGTGCCTGATGTTAGGCCTTTCATCTAACGCAAAAACTTCTTTTCCAAAGGCGTATACTGCTGATTAGCGCGTTCAAACGCGCCCCCACTACGTACGAACGTGTCGGAGATATCTACAGCCAGAGCAAGAAGCGTCGAAGTTTGAACAAAACTGCGCGACAGAGCATGTTCGCCGCTTTTTATACGATACAGTGTTGCACCTGTGCGCCTGAATTTGCGCTCGGAGTGCTGGCAGGTAGGTATACTAAAGCACAAAAAAATTGCACTACGATATCTTTTAAAACTCAGGATGTATACACGTGCAAACACGGCAAAATTGCAACAATCGAATTCAGGTCTGGATTTCTCGATTTTTTGCACAGAAAGTATTCGAATGATTAATTTTACCAATGTTGATCGTCATCTGCGATGAGCGTCTAAATATATATAAAAAATCATGAAAATTCGGGAGGTCCATGGGGCCTCCCTGTCTGAGCTAACGTGGAACCGGCCTACAATTATGTTCTGGCTAACCTTTTCAGTGACTTCCATCTTTCAACAGCCTGACTTAACTGGCAACGAGTTCCAACTTCTATCTCTGTTTCATATAACCCGTGTTAAGTGAATATTTGTGAAGTAAATAGTACATATGCGGGACTGGTGGTTATATACTTTCAATGTAACACTTTTTTTTTTTCATTGCTGTTGAAGTGATGCATTAAAGAACCCATGTATCTTGTGACTATGATGCAATAAAGAGTTTTCTACAATGGCATATTGATTTTGTTTTTAGAAATCGCGCAAAATAACTATTGTTTGGGGGGTAGGAGGTACCCGTAAGTGTGCATTGGCTGCACCTCGGGAAATCGATAGGGTACGGCACAGGCTGCCGATAACGGACCATTAACATCCCCGTGTTGCAAACCGTATGCCGGACCATGGTCGGTTCGGTCGCCGCCGACGCACCGACGTTGGGTCGTCACGCTGTGCTGCCTGGGATACCACATTGGACACGCTTAGATCTAGCACTGGGAACGAGCCTTAGACGGAAGTGCAGCTGATGCAGCAACCGTTGTTTCGCCTGCCGCAAGGCTTCTGCCATGGCGCACCGACCTAACCAACGATTTCGCCGTCTGTTAGCCTAACCAACCTGACCTCAGTAAGCGTAATTCATTATTAGCGTACGCGCGACTTCCGGTTGGCCTCGCCCCCAGGAGTGGGGTCCGATATGGGAATTGTGCTTTTCCGGAGCAGTCAATGGAGATTATCAGAGTAGACTTTTTCCTTAACCCCATAAAACACAGCCTGTGCTATAAACAAAGCCCTTATGACAAGTACATGTGTTTAAAAAATATTACACTGAGCCACAGATAATCTACATAAACTTCTAATGAAAGTGAAGGGGGCCAATAGATTATCCTTATTTCCGTTTTAGTGTACTCGGCTTTCTGGTTTCCGCCTTGTTTTGTGTTCGGTCTTGAATGAAATCATTGTTTAGCATATACAGAAGTCATTTAAGGCATTGTTTATTTCTTCACAAGTACACATATCAGCCGCACAAGAGCATCTGGTCTGTGTCCACTTTCAAAAGTCCCGATGTTGACACATCCCAGCAAGGAGATACCAGCAATAATAATAATAATAAAAAAGCCCAATTTTGCTCTTTCAAAGGACCGCCTCCATAGTTGCAACAAACACGGCGCAGAGTTGAATGGTCAGGCAAAATTATCCTATTGCAAAGTTGTATGCATGTGGCGAGATGGAATGCAAAATAGCTGCAAAAACCAAAACCTCTGTACTGTATACCGACAGTTGCTTGCCAGTACATAACGTTGCTTTTAGCAAGTCGCCTTCTTCATTCGTTCTCTTAGTGTCTTCGGCGAGATCAGTTAGCCAGGGGCTAACAAACATTAGCACTGTCATTGTCTTTGACACATTCGTAGCTCCTGGAAATGCAGTTGCTTGGTTTCCAAGTTTTTCGAATAGCACAGAGTGTATACAGGGTATCTCTGATAAATCCCCGGGACGAATAATTTGAGAACGGCGCCACCTATATCGGGAAACTTTATTTTTTGTAAGCATTTCTGACGTATCATCCATTAGCCATGCAGCGTGAAATTGATATGCGCACGTTCATTAATTAGCTGACCATAAAAATCAACTAGAAAATGACAACTTTCAAAGTACGCGTGGGACGGTATCGCGACATCTACTACACCATTGGGGATCTTGAGCACATACCTCTCCGAGAAAAAAAAAAAAAAAATCATCGGTTCTGGTAATTTTTGCGAGTAATTAATTAGTTTCGGATTACATATTTTCCTCGCGTAGAAGCGCAAAATATACAATAATACAATATACGTTATAATTGCGCAAAACACCAGACTATTGGCGAAATACTTTTATTCAGCATCCAGACAGCCACACCGCTCTGCCGTGCAGGCAGAAGTGCAGACAAAAGAGTAACCAACCTAAGAGGGCGCAACGCTTTATATGTGGTACACTGAACAATACACGTGGGCGTCTACGACCCTTCGATATCAGAAAACACTGCTATCAGTACGGCATTCGCCTGCCGTAGCTATCTTGGTAACACTTTTCCCCCCTAGAACACAACCGTCATCATGCAAAACAACATACTACCAGCAACATGATAACCAGTATATACTTGCACCATAATGTAAACAGTACACCCCACCCCGCTCAAAATTAGAAAACACTAAAGGACATTAGAAAAGCATTCCTTAAAGCTCGGCTACGCCGATTTTCGAGTGTTACAGAATGGAATGGTACTCTAACGATGTGGTCATAAGGGAACACTGATTATGTATGCAAAATAGTTATCCCAAACTCCTCGCGGTTTTCCGAAAAAGTGAATTTTTAGTTTCACTGACATCCCGTCGTGTGGCCCGCAAACCCTGTGTCGACGACACATTCGAGGTCTGCCCGCGCTTCGGCTTGGCATGACTTTTGGCTTGGTTTCTTCCGCCAAGCCGGCCAGTTTCTTCTGCCGAGCCGTCTGCTGCGCAGATTCACATTGGGGAAGTGATAAACAGTTCGCTATTAGGGAGCTAGTATATTTCTGGACTTCACTAAACCCACGAGGAACGTGAGTTTTGCTTGCTTCGACTGCAAAGCATTTGCTAGGCCAGTGCAGACTTCCTGGTGTGATTCGTGTTCTGTGCTGCGTGCCGAGAATGCGTGAGCGTTTTGCTCCCGTCTGCAAGAACACTTCAGCATGCAGTTCCAATGTTTCAAACCACAATTTTCCGAAAGGCGAAAGAGAAATCTATTGACTGCAACAGTCGGTTACAACTCCGACTGGGTGCCACCTTCGAAAGCAGTGATTTGATCTGTTCATCTGGCTCATACGAATGTTACGGAAGCAATGCGCAACTTGTTTCACAAGAAGCCGAAGATGTCTCGTCCGGGATGCTGTGCCAACCTTATCTGCAGCAGGAGATTGCAGGGGCAGGACTAGGCAGCAGATAAAGGTAAGACACGTAATGTTAGACAAGTCAGTCATGCGGTGCAAATTGCATCACGTAGAAGAGAAAAATACGCTATCTGTCAGTTACTGCTTCATCCTTTAGAGATTACGCCCCAGCGGGTGTATTCTTAGTACAGATTTGGAATTGCCTTATTTGTTAAATGATTTTGCAGGCATTCTGGCACCACCGAAAAGCTTGCTCTCCACGTCTCAACTATCATCGTCTGGGTTTCAAGCTGAAGGCTGTCACCAGTGCCAACCAGACGCCCCTTCAAAGTTTATCTGTTTTTCTTGACGGAACAGTGACACCTGGTACTGAGACATTTCATTTTCTGATTAATCAAGTGCATTCTATCACTTGTGCTCGACTTCTTGTGTTCGTATACCCTTGCCGTTGCTCGCTAGCTTAGAGCAACCATGCCTGAGGTGCCAGCGCTTTCAGAGTACATTTAAGCAGTATCATCGTATCATATGCACGGCAGCACATCTTGTGTATTTTGAGTAAGGTATAAATTCAATGTTGGCTCAGCTGTTGTATTTTGGTCACAAATAAGGTGTTCTTCCAGAGCGCTCAAGGGCAGTTCAAGCAGTTTCACGTGTGCAACAGCACATACTTTTTCTCAGTTTTGACTAAGGTAAATCGAAATCTTCCAGTTGATGTCTTTCGGTCATAAATTATGTTTTTCGAGACATTCAAACAGCATCATGTGTGCAACAGTACATACTTTTTCTCAGGTGAAGTAAGGTAAATCTGTCCGCCGTGGTGTTCTGGCAGTGCAGCAGAAGCTTGTTTTGCATTCAAGTGGTATCATGTATACAAAAACTTGTTTTATGCCTTTCTGTAGCTGCTGTACTAATATTGTGAGTACAGAGACATTCCTGCATAACGTATCGGAGCATCTTGTGTGCTATTGTTGGTATGATCTGCAGCAGTATATTGATAATGTTAATTATTCAATGACTTCAGCTAACATTTACATTCTTACGTCCAGGTAAACCTGTCACGCAGATGCCCTACCCCTTGGTATGCATAGTTCAAGATTGTACCGAAACAATCCACCTGGAGCATTATTCTTCAATTGGCAGTGGCATTATTATCACAACACACCACATACTGCATGTCTATGGTGCATGTATAATGCATCAAACCTATTCTCAGGTACAGGCCAGCTGGTACGCAATTACAACATGAAACAACTGACACAGAGACCGTAAAGTCATGCCTTTTCCTCCGTGCCTCGGGTTTCATGTTATTATCCTCACATGCAGCTCAATTCGCCTGTGTTGTGCAGCATGAGCAAAAGTATATATTGTTTGTGGTCACATGACACGGAACATAAATACAGTGAAACCTTCCTATGTTGGACACCCGCGGTGCAGCCGAAGCGTCTCCTACTTATAGAGGTGTCCGAGTTACAGAATATGACGGCAACAAAAAATGGAAGAGATCACAGCTGTGAGAAATGTCCCCCTTCTTCAATTTAAGGTCCTTAGTGGTACCTGGTGGTGGTGCCTGGTAGTGGTACATCTACCCACTCTTCACTGATAATTATTACTGATTTTAGTATATTCAATTCCGTTCAGATTCTACTCAATGGCATTACCTCTGGAGCTTTTCGAGCAGCAAGGACTTGTCTCTGAAGCGTCAGCCTACTTCTCATAGCTTTGGTGCAGTGCTCGTTCAAAGGCTCTAGACAAACTGAAGACAAGTGCTCACAAAGAATTACAATGTAGACTGACAGCACTTGTTTTTGGACTCTAAAAACTAAAGCAACAAAATACTGAGACCAGTATAGGGGAAAAAAGGGGCAAAAGTCAAGGCCACTGGCTCATTTTGGGTCTTTTTGGTGCAAAGATGGGCCGATATTGAGGTAATTTGGCCAGGGTTTTGTCCGACTTTGCAGGGAAAACCCTATCCTACTTCCAAGATAGGGAGGTGTCCGACGTAGAGAATTTCGTCTCCATGTAGTTTCAATGGGAGCCTGCGCGTGCAATGAAATCATGGGGAGTTGTCCGAGGTAGGGAGGTGTCGGACTTTGGAGGTTTTACTGTACTATAGAGCATTCTACATCATGTAATCTAACAGTTGTTCACGTTTGGATATTTTAACCATGGAATTTACCCTGCATGCACCATACCATGTCCAAACACTAACAACTGCTAGAGAGCAGCATGTACTGTTTCCGTATAGCACTTATGGCTTGCGTCCTGTGATCGGAAACAGTGGTGTCTTTTTTATGCTACAACCAGTAAACTACAGTAAAGATTTAGAAATACTGTGTCATACCATAAAGCACTATGGGAAATGGCAGTTTGAAAAACTGGAGAAGACTGTCATTAGAATGGGGGACAGGTTCTACGGTGACATTTTTTACAGTGTGTGCTGTACCACGTAATGCACTGCAGGCCTACCACAGTATGGTAACGGTCTGAATACTGATTTGCTCAAAAAAGGAATGTGTGCGTTTCTTGTACTAACTTCCCCTTATGCAAAGTAGTAGAAAAATGTTTTCAGCCAATGGGGAGGGAGAGGACATCATTCTGGAGTCTCGTTGACCTACAATGTGTCGTGTGTGAAGGTCATTTTGAAGAGTGTAGGTGGTACAAGACTGTATTCCCACATTCTTGGCAGTGTTGACTAATAACCATAATAAAGTAGAGGGTACATTTGTTGCTCCATATATTTGTGTCATGGCAAAGTATGTAGAGATACATCTGTCTCAACATGCGGGTGACAAAACTGCTTTTTATGCTTAAACTCTGACAAATAGTTGTCTGTTCAGCACCACTAACCATGTGCCGGCCTCCATGACATGTCTGTGACATTCCAAAGTGATTAACATGTCCCATAGATGTGTGCAATGCTGAAGATGACTGTGTACCTTCTATGGATTCTTGATTCAAGAAAAGTACTGTGTGATTTGCTAACAGCGCCTGGCTGTACCTCCACAATTCTACATAAAAATATGTAAAGTTTGCCGAAGGAAACATCATGAAGGTCCATAGCGGAAAACCCTGAGACAAGGAATAGGAAGGGACATACACAATGTCTCAACATAGCGTGTTTATGTCCCTTCTTGTATCTCCTCTTCAGGTCTCGCCATCATGGACACTATCACCAGCTCGTTTGCTGTTGTTTAAACGATAAGGGTCACTTTCATGGACTGGATGGCAGCCAACATGCTGTCAATAAAAAGAATGATGGAAGAAGCTCAATATGATCCTTAGGCTGTGCGTGGTCATTGCTTTCTGACAAATGGTGACTTAGAATTTCAGGACCGTGCCTGCAGTGGTAGTATTCTTGTGTTCTCACCCTTGACGCCCATTGTGTGTCATCAGTCACCTGTCATCTGCTAATATGCACATAGCTAAAACAAAGTATATTTGTATTTCTTTGAATACAGTTGGTACAGCACATTGTTTTTTTACATGTTCTTTGGAAAGTATAAATAAAAAATTCTCTACTCTGCAAGTCTCCTGTCAGCTCTACAGAGCAGCTTCGAATTTCACTAGAAGCCATGTGTGAAACCTAGACCAAACTAGTGGTGAAGGTCCATATAGGTCATAGATAGATACTATTATTATTATTAGATCATAGGTCAAGCTTAGGTTCTGGTTGGTAGCAACGCATTTGAATCTTATTAAAAATTGGTGCAGGAGGTGACCAACGTAACTAAATACACCAACTGACTCTCAAAAATTTTGTGGTGTTATACTTTTGAAACAACATTAATATGCCGCAGTGGTCTTTTCTCCTTTGTTCCTTTTAACCAAGAAATATTAGGTCTTCGGCATCACCAGCCTTAGTTGCTGAGCATGCAGTTATTTACGTTGAGCACTGCAGTTTCATATTTGTTTCTCTGGACAAGCAAGCCCGCTTCCCCATTTTGATAAGAGTCTTTCAGCTTTGACAGGGCATTTGTGGACAAGGAAAACATTTGGACTATTGTGTATTTTGCTATGAAGTGCACCGTACAAGGCAGAGGACACCATCAACCATTTCCACTAAGGTTATTAAATTTGCGATAAAGTACATATACCTTTTGTCACTGACTAATTTGGTGGCAAAGTTACTTGAGTGGCAGTTGTGCAATTTTAAGCACATGTTTAAAAAAAAATAGGATATGGGAAGTGCTGACTGGTTGATCATGTGGAGTACCCAATATAATAATTGGGGGTATACATCGCGAGACAACTGAGTGTGGAATACACAGCACAGTGTAAGGTTCCTTATTCAGGCAATGTTAGCATGGTAGTGGGAAATGCTGCACTACCCTTAATACCTTAATAACATCTGTTGGGCCCAGCAAACAGGGTACACATACCCTGATCTGAAGACACTATGCCTAACTCAGAAGCAATATGAGATCGACCCGTACGTGTTTATTTGCGAAACTATTATGAATGAAATATGGCCTGTGTGGTATAGAACAATGCGCACACTCAAGTAAACATGCAAAAAATACGTATAAGGGCTCTCGACCTACATGCTGCGATGCGCTCTACGAGATAAACAACACACTACAAAACTACATCCCACACTTTTTGTTCGGGGCAACTCTAATGAGCACCTTCATATAACCGACGAATGGTTCAACGAATGCAGTTCGAGTGGTCACCATACATTCCTACGTCGTTCATTGCAGTCGCGCTATGATGCTGCACAATATATCTATCTCGTGTAACAAGCCTGGCAATCGCACGATGTGCATGGGCAGAAATACGGCCTTCTTTCTTTGAAGACCAGTCCTCTGCAGGTATATGCTCAAACGATCACCAAGTCTCACGTTGTTGCTCAATCGCTCCCATTCCTGCACTTGTAGTAAAAGCAGCAAACGGGTTGACGTGAATAGCAGCTGAACGGTTGAACTGCGAAGTTCTCGAGCACATAATCACAATTTCACGCCGAAAATGATGTTGAGGTGAGTTCGCGTTTGTTGTTTCCATCGTTCAATAGTTCTCGGGATTACCTCGGACGAAACACTCATCGTAGCCAGCGGCCATAACTGGATTTCCTCGAAACGGGAGAAGACGCCAGGGAAGTCAGAGAAAGCCTCAGCTTTCATCCAATCAGACGCACGATTCTCTATCTACGTAGATGGAGCAGGTTTATCCCATCTACGTCACAGAAATGGCTGCGCCCATGGCTTGTTTTGGTTTCTTTGATGAATTAATTTTCGTAATAGGAAGACAAAATTGAGAAACGAAGGTGCGTTTCGGGGGCAGTTGGATGTGCTCGTTCTGAATATCACAACCGTTTCAACACATCGGGAAATCGGCGTAGCTGACCTTTAAAGGGACTCTGACCAGAAGTTCAACAAATCTTTCGTTTGCATCTATTACGAAGGTATAGTATGCCTACAAGCCACACGCGAAATATTTTGGCTGTGCGCGGCGGCAAAGTTTGCCAAACGGGGAGCTGAAAACCAACTTGGCTTTTCCTCCTTAACTCGCGCAATCGGCGCCGAAATCTAGCCTCTTTGTAGTGGATATCCGCCAATTTCCGTGTGCGTGACGAAAACATGAGGTTCATGTTTCATTGGGCGACCGGACCGGAAGTTCTGTTGTTAGTGAGTTTGTGAGAGAGGCGGCATCCGGAAAGCGATCTTCAATATCGACGTCGAAGCAAGAAATGCGGTGACTTCGAGCCCGGAACTTTTTTCTGACCTTTCTACGACCAAGAAGGAAATTCTGTGTGCTGAACAGTTCGGGAGCCTCGCTTTCGAAACGTCGCCGATGCCGCAAATGCGAGCCGAAGTCAGAGCTCGACGAACACCGGTCACAGATGAGGCAAACAGAATCAGTTGCCTGTCTTCGACAGACAGGTAAGCGATGAGCTTTTTAACGCACACTGTGATCGAACATGTAAACGTTTTCTGAAATTTCGTGTCCTCATATTGAATGCGTACTTGCTGTTTAAGAGGGCATACCAGCTCTCCGTCCCAAGGTATTTCCTATGGAACAGTTTTTATGCTTTCTCTCGGTAACCGCCGCGCAGATTTTGACGCGGGTGATTTCATCATAAAGAGGAAGACGAGATGAAGAGCATTACGCTACCAGATTTCTCATATATGTCGTATGTATTTTACGGCGACGTCACGAATGCGAAAAAAATACACAATTTTTCTCCTTCCTCTTTGAACAGGTTTTATTAAACTTCTATAGACATTTCGAAAAAAACTTTCCATTTACTTTCTCTGGAAATATTTCAGGAATCGATAGACATCAAATTTATATGTCTAGCACTTTCCGTTTTTATAAAAAGCATGAAACGTGAGTACGGATAAATACCGTCTCAGAGCCCCGTAAACCGCGTCATTCTGTGTCGCCCTCTAGCCGTAGCACAGGAAAAACCGCGCGGAACATTTTGACCGTATCCATCCGCCGACCATGTGGCGCGCACGCGCACTGTAGTGCTCCCTCTCTCCTCTTTACTTTCATGGACAGCGGACTTAGAACATGGCCTTGGAGACCAGAACAAAAGCTTACTTAGCTGCTCGTAAAGGGATTAACGTCAGCCAGCGTTGTCGGGGGGGGGGGGAACGTTGGGTAGACGAGTCAGCGTTGTCGCGGCCCGTGTAAGAGACCACCGAGACCAATAAACCTCTTCTTTTTTCGGTGCGCTTATAGAGAAGTGAGATGAGTTTATTAGCTTGACATGAAACGTCAATTTGCTCGATTTTGCCGTTTCGGGTTTGTGCTTACTCAGTCAACTGTCTCATAAGGCTAACGAAAATCTCTTGTATTTAGGGTTAGTGGAAGGCCGACTTCACAAACATTCCAGTAGCGTTCAACAGGACTGCCCTGTAATGTTCGTAATGTTGAAACAGCCAGCAAGCGGATTACACACAGATAAATGTTTCTTAGGATAACGGTACTTAGAACTGCAGCTTTATTTGTTGTTTCTCTTTCTTTTATTGATCGAGTTATTTTTATTTTTATCTTTATTATTTTCTTTTTTTTTTCTCATGAACGCTCCACGTGAACCAATCAGAAAAATCGATCAAGCGGCCGCTGCACAATTATTTCCGCCCACGCAATGAGCAACAGTCTTTTCCCGAACCCAAATTCACGTTCGCGAAGCAAGGAAAACCAACGACAACCAACGACAGCGACGGGGGATGGGGGATATATGTATTAGACGAAAAAAAAAAAAAAACAGGCTAAAAGTCAGCCAAACGGGACGTCGGCTTGCTATTCCAGAAATACATAAATAAATAAAGTAAATTAAGAAATATGAGATAAATGAAACGGACGCGACGGAACAGCACGTTCGTTAGTTGATTATATGGTTAGTAAAAGTTCGGTGTTTGCATTTTCATGCTACATCCACAGACGTAGGAAAGTGCGGGACAGTGGTTCCAATGCCAGCGCAAAGAACGCAGGTGTCGCTGAATATAGACGCCTGTGTCAAACCTAGATGCCAACGCGGTACCTCACGGGTACTTCTTTGAATAGGAAAAAAATAACTAACTAAATGAAAAGAAGTGATCTGTAATACGGATTGACATTGATTGGTTCATGGACAGCTGCTATATTGGTACAACCACAAAACGAAGGTCGTTAGGGTATGAAGCATGTTACTGAGTTCCCTATTTCTCCCTATTATTTTTTCGTCAACATCAACATCAATTGAGTTCTAAACAATGCGCATGTGTGGAGCAACGCGCATATTAATAAAATGTTAGGTGTACAGCAGATGTTTTTTTTTTGTATTGTCAACAGACAGCACTTTGAAAATAGAAAAAATCGCAATGCTGCGTCTGCATTCCGGGAAGTTACCTTTGTCGCTGCTAGTAGTATTGATTAATACGGCTTAATAACGGTGCCGGCATAAGAACCGAGCGGCATAAGAACCGAGCGGCACAAGAACCGAGCGCTATAACGGCATCTTTTTTCTAATCCAAGATGGCCGATTCTAAGCCAACACAATCCAGTTCTAAGCCAACACAAGCCAAATCCAAAGCCATCTGATTGGCCGCCATTAGCTCCGCCCACTTCACACGTTGATTGGCCCATGCTAAGCCTACTGATCTTTGATTGGTTGACCGTAGCTCCTTCATGCTAATTAATTGGCTCCGCCCCCACTTCACACGCTGATTGGCTCATGCTAAGCCTTGACTGAGCATTGATTGGTTTACCGTAGCTCCACCCCTTCATGCTAATTACTTGGCTCCGCGCCCCGCGCCCGCCACCGCTACTGATCGCGCGTTGATTGGTTCACCATAGCTCCGCCCCCCGCCCGTTTATGTTAATTACTTGACTCCACCCCGCCCCCCGGCTTCACGCTGATTGGTCGGCGCGACCGCTGATTGGTCCAGGCGCGGCGGCAGCGACCCCGCTGCGGCTTTATCTCAGATGTCCAAACTTACCCATCTGATTGGTCCATTCTAAGCCGGTCCGCGCACTCTCCCAGCCCCCTCTGATTGGTCGCCACTGCCTTCACCGGCACCCACCAGACGGCCCGTTGCGGCCCTATCTCAGATGTTCAAACTTACCGATTGGCCCGCCACCAGACGGTGCGCGGCGGCGGCGGCGGCGGCTTCAGATGGTTCTAACCTATCTCAGATAGCTCTATGAGATCGAACAGACAGGGAAAAAAATACCTTTCAACGTTTATTGAGTACATGTTTGAGGAAAAGCATGGCAGTTTTGGAGAGGTTGATTCCCTTGATGCTTGATTGGTCCAGGCGCGGCGGCAGCGACCCCGCTGCGGCTTTATCTCAGATGTCCAAACTTACCCATCTCTTCATGCTGATTGGTCCATTCTAAGCCGGTCCGCGCTAATGAGCACTCTCCCAGCCCCCCCTCTGATTGGCCGCCGCCGCCCGCCGGACGCCCCGCTGCGGCCCTATCTCGGATGTTCAAACTTACCCGTGCTGATTGGTCCATTCTAAGCCTACTGATCACCCTTCCAATGTAAGCCTGCCGATTGGCCCGTTCTAAGCCCACTGACACCGGACTTTACTGGCTCCGCCCAGTTCACGCTGATTGGTCCATTCTAAGCCTACCGATGGCTGGCCCCCTGATTGGTCCACGCTAAGCCTACTGAACGGTGATTGGCTTACCTGTCGCTCCTAAGCAGCTTCAGATAAGACACACACGATAATCGTTGATTTCAACCTTTATTTGGTGCAACAGCCTCCTGGTTCAGCTGTGGGTATAGGTTCAGCTGCATCAGAGAGATCATTGGTCTACGTGAACATCTCTCACGCTCACTCAGCTCCCTCGGTAGATTCCAACTGTTATTGGTTCATCTGACTGCGCGCGTGGCCGCTCACCCAGCTCCTTATTAGTTGTAGTTGGTCACAGCTCCGTCATAGGCTCCAACTCCGATGGGTCCATCTAACAGCAAGTGGTCACTGCTATTGATCCATTGAACTGCAAGCCACTCATTGGTCACTCACACTCATCTCTAGACGAGATAAATTTAACTGTGGAACTTTTACCATAAGATAACTTTAGCGGGGGCTGGTAGGCTCCAACGGCTATTGGCCCGCGCCTCCACCCATTGGTTCACAACGCGCATGCTCTGACGGCGCCGAAGAAGGTTCCCTACACATTTAATAGAAATTATGCTATTGGTCCAGCTGCGTCATAGGGCACGGCTGTGGCCGGCCCTGATGCTACTTACTTCGTGGCGCAACTCTTTAATGGCTCCACCCACTTCGCATTGATTGGTTCATTTTAAGCCTACTGACTTCTAAGCAGTCCACGCTAAGCCTACTGATCACTCAACCAGCGCTCTGATTGGCCGCTACCAATTGGCCCTCGTTCTAAGTCCACTGACACCAGATGGCGCAACTCTTCACCAGCTCTGCCTACTTCACGCTGATTGGTCCATTCTAAGCCTACTGACTTCTAAGCCGAACCACGCTAAGCCTACTGATTGTCCCTTCACACCAAAGCCTACCGATGTCTGGCCCTGATTGGTCCACGTTAAGCCTGCTGAACAGTGATTGGCTAGCCTGTCGCTCCTAAACCACAATGCAGCAGCTTCAGACAAGACACACACGACAATTGTTGATTTCAACCTTTATTTGGTACAACAGGCAGCTGTGGGTTGGTTCAACTGCATCAGAGAGATCCCGGTCATCTCTTGCGCTCATTGGTCACTCAGCTCCCTCGATAGACACCATATGGCTCATCTAACTGCAAGTGCTCATTGGCCCATCTGACTACAAGCCTCTCATTGGTCACTTATGTCTAGGGCTCCCTAACGGGCTCCAACTGCTATCGGCCCATCCGCGGCTGCTCACCGGTTCACAATGAAACTTTTTCACATGCTCTACCCTACACAGACAAGAGATGGCGCCGCTTGTCTTTGCAAAGATGGACAGCTGCCATTGCATTGGTGACTCATTTCTATCCAACCGGTTCAAGAGAGCCAGCGTGCTGAACAGCTTACATGCCGCCGCCTGTTCACACAGCCACAGTTGGAAATGGGGAAAAATTTTTTTTTCAGGGTACACATCTCAAAACACACTCTACACGAGTAAAGTTGGCTTCCCCCGGTTGCACGCGGGCGTTAGGTCAAGCCCACCCCATGAGAACAAGCTTAGGATCGTTTAGGATGTGTGTGTGTGCTTTGCAGTTCAACCTAAAAATTGTTTCAATCAAGCAGAATGGCAAATGATGCAATGGAGCGCGTTCATTCTTGAGAACGAATTTTGTGACAGAACATAAACAAAACAAAACATTTCAATGTGCAAAAAACTCATCGTGATGCTAATCAGGGAAGCCAGCACGCGTTCGAAATAAGCAAGAAGAAGCACATGATCGAGAAAACAACGATAGTTGGTGCTGTGCAGAGAAGCTGGTTTGAGGGAAAAACAGCTTGTATGATCAATAAACCCTTGGGCCTGTTTTTATTTTAGACAGCGCGCATTCAACACGCGAAATTAAATAAATCGAGCAGAATGACAATAGCATAGTGGCGCTATGTGGTGAAGCTCAAGACGCACTGACACTCCAACGCTTATTAAACAATGCTATGCACGTACTGAAGCTAAAAAAGAAAAAGGCGGGCTCAACCCAAGCTGAGTATGAAGAAACACACTGCTCCCCTCAGAATACCCTGTTCAAACATAGCCAGTGTACACGACACAGCTCGCAGTCCTGGAAGCACTTTTAGAAATATAAGTCCAAGGCACAACGTCGCACTATGAACGAGTTCATCTCGGAAAAAATGCGCGCTCACCTTCGCAGACGGGTCACGAGCACCATACCGCAATATCTGAAACATGCGGCGCGTGGACAGCTCACGTGACTTTAGCCAGCCCGTGCAGTTTTAGACTTCAACATAAGAAATTAACTAAATCAAGCACAGTGATGCTATGTCGTGACTGACGCTTATTAAACAATGCTATGCAGTGAAGCTTCGCACGTACTCAATGTTAAAAACGGACACTCAACCCAAAACTGAGTATGAAGAAACACAATTTCAGATTGCTCTCTCCCCGAACATCCCGTGCACCTCCGCGTTCCTTCTCTATTCTGGAAGCAGCAATATTAAGATCGTCGCACTATGAACAAGTCCGGCTCATCAAAAAAAGAAAGGGCTTACCTCATCACACCGGTATGACGCACGTAGACTCTTGTCGCATGGCGCGGTACAGCAGGGTAGGGAAACACGGCCGCGTGGACAGCTCACACGATTTCAGCCTGCCCGCGCACACCTCACAACATGCGCCGACACACCCAACATGTCGACCACTTACGCACGGAAAACTTGATAGCCGAAACACAGGCGCGTAACACACCCCTCCGGTTGGGACCATCTCTTTTATATCAGTGCTCGCTCGTTTCCGCAAGGTTGCAAGCCCGAGAAATTGGGTCACCTTGAAGATGAGCCATCTGTTTTATATCGAAAACGCACTTCATGGCCAAACTCTGCGGCGGACCCTAGCGGAAAAAAATGTTGCGTCAAGGTGATGTAACGAGAAACTGGGTCACCTCGTAAATCATGTTTTCCGAGGCCGCACGTATTAAAACCAGTGATCACACCACGCTATGAGAAGGAAAAAAATATCCCTATGAGTCCACCTGCTCATTGCCGAAACAAGCACCGAGAACAAAGGGTTCGCTTATGCAGTTTCCAAGAGGTTCCAAATGTCCCTCGCAGCTAACGGGCGCGCATCACGGGCACGATTGTGTAAACAAAATCGCACCACCCTCCAAGGGCGCATTTGAGTTCCGTCCATCGGTCGACTCTGGGTTAAGCGCACAACGAGGAAGATGAGGAAAGTTTTCAGTTCATTCGGCAGTATTTCCTGTTTTTAGGAGGGAAAATTCTGTGTTGTGTGATGAAGACGCTATATAGATAGGTGATAAGGAGAAGGATTATATAGCACGTACTCATCGACTAAGCGAGTATATAGTTTGTGGAGAGCGCCACGCTATTTTAAAGTAATTTTATATCATATCCCAAACGTTCTGCGCGATCAAACGGAAAGAAGGAAACCGTTTCACGCATCACGATGCGTGCGCGTGCTCAAACAAGTTCTGGCTATTAGTAAAAGAAGTAGTTTTGGGTTCCCAGGCGGGTGTTTCCAGCGCATCAGACAACAACGTAAACTGTTCTGCGCGATCAAACAAGTCCCGCTCCCACGCGCGTGCCATATCATAACTTGTTTCAGCGTGCTCACACAAGTTCTGGCTTTTGTGGTCGTATGATGGTGCAGATTTGTAAGAAACACTGAAGAGATTCAAGAGGATGATCCTCCGACAGGAGAAAAGTGATGAGCACCGACTTGAGAACCGCAAAAGTGCGAAGGCCCAGTGTGTCGTGTGAGATGGATCAGTTCGTATGCAAACGCATGCTGGCAGATTTACAATGCCTACACAACTTTTTAAATGGACACGGAGAAGAGAGTGATTTTAGTGACATTTTGAGAGCTATTCCCGTGCGGAGTACTCATAAAATAAGACAGTTTGTGAGATACAAGTTGGAACTGCTGGAGCAATATAGAAACGGAGAACCCATCGACGAGACAATCATAAATGCCGGGTTTTCCATCCCCGTGGTGCGCGACTACTGGAAAAAGAACCACACGAGCTTGGACATTACCGTCATCGAGGGAAATGAACGTGTTGTCTCCACGTTAGAAGACATCCTCGCTAAAGTGTTGTGAATACAGTGTTTAGCAGTACCGCGGGGTCTCTATGAAGCTTTCATCGGGAAACGATTCACCACCATCGACAGGGTAGACGATGCCATGGACGAGATCCTACGAGTATACCACGAAATTGAGCTAGAAAAAGGAGATGCGAACCTATTCATGATATCACGCGAAGTCCTAAAGAGATACGGCTACAGAGACATCGCCGGCATAGATATTCTTCAAGCTCTTCATCTGCTGCACGTCTTAGTTTACCTCTGGAATGAATGCTGTCGTATCATGTACGAACCGTATGGCTGTCCCCTAAAGATCGAGTGAAACAGAAGAAGAAAAGGCGTCTTTGACGAGCAACCGATTGGAGTGCGGAACAAATAAATAAATATTTTGTCAACACAGTTGTCCGTTTGTATGACTGGATAGGAAAAGCACGATATTTCTTGCATTTTTCTAAAGATATAGATTAAAAAGTTGTGCATATACTCACACATACTATACAAGATATATGATTGTGGATTAATTGCTAAAATTTATCGATCCACACTCAGGAGAAGTGGTGACTACCACACATCAGTAAGAGTTTAATCACAATTTGAACAAGTGTTGCGATTTATGATCAGTGTTGTAGAATGTGTAATTTCACAATACGCAAGCTTTAATTCGCTCACTTTGACGAGCACTCTTTCACGATGACAGAGAATTTAATCCAATGGATTGATATTTTCTATATACACTATAACATAATGCGAATTCTTTATGTCGTGGATATTAAAAGTTACGAATATTTTCCGAATGAAATTTACTTAAAACTCGAAGAAAGGGTCACCCGCGTCGACGAAGACGTTTCGGCAACACGCCGGGCCGCGTTTCCCAAATGCCGTACCCGAAACCGAACGCGATTCTGCGCCCGACGCGTTAACGCGGTACCGCACGCGAGCGTGTTGCTTTTTGCGGAAACGTCTTCGTCGACGCGGGTGACCCTTTCTTCGAGTTTTAAGTAAATTTCATTCGGAAAATATTCGTAACTTTTAATATCCACGACATAAAGAATTCGCATTATGTTATAGTGTATATAGAAAATATCAATCCATTGGATTAAATTCTCTGTCATCGTGAAAGAGTGCTCGTCAAAGTGAGCGAATTAAAGCTTGCGTATTGTGAAATTACACATTCTACAACACTGATCATAAATCGCAACACTTGTTCAAATTGTGATTAAACTCTTACTGATGTGTGGTAGTCACCACTTCTCCTGAGTGTGGATCGATAAATTTTAGCAATTAATCAACAATCATATATCTTGTATAGTATGTGTGAGTATATGCACAACTTTTTAATCTATATCTTTAGAAAAATGCAAGAAATATCGTGCTTTTCCTATCCAGTCATACAAACGGACAACTGTGTTGACAAAATATTTATTTATTTGTTCCGCACTCCAATCGGTTGCTCGTCAAAGACGCCTTTTCTTCTTCTGTTTCACTCGATCTTTAGGGGACAGCCATACGGTTCGTACATGATACGACAGCATTCATTCCAGAGGTAAACTAAGACGTGCAGCAGATGAAGAGCTTGAAGAATATCTATGCCGGCGATGTCTCTGTAGCCGTATCTCTTTAGGACTTCGCGTGATATCATGAATAGGTTCGCATCTCCTTTTTCTAGCTCAATTTCGTGGTATACTCGTAGGATCTCGTCCATGGCATCGTCTACCCTGTCGATGGTGGTGAATCGTTTCCCGATGAAAGCTTCATAGAGACCCCGCGGTACTGCTAAACACTGTATTCACAACACTTTAGCGAGGATGTCTTCTAACGTGGAGACAACACGTTCATTTCCCTCGATGACGGTAATGTCCAAGCTCGTGTGGTTCTTTTTCCAGTAGTCGCGCACCACGGGGATGGAAAACCCGGCATTTATGATTGTCTCGTCGATGGGTTCTCCGTTTCTATATTGCTCCAGCAGTTCCAACTTGTATCTCACAAACTGTCTTATTTTATGAGTACTCCGCACGGGAATAGCTCTCAAAATGTCACTAAAATCACTCTCTTCTCCGTGTCCATTTAAAAAGTTGTGTAGGCATTGTAAATCTGCCAGCATGCGTTTGCATACGAACTGATCCATCTCACACGACACACTGGGCCTTCGCACTTTTGCGGTTCTCAAGTCGGTGCTCATCACTTTTCTCCTGTCGGAGGATCATCCTCTTGAATCTCTTCAGTGTTTCTTACAAATCTGCACCATCATACGACCACAAAAGCCAGAACTTGTGTGAGCACGCTGAAACAAGTTATGATATGGCACGCGCGTGGGAGCGGGACTTGTTTGATCGCGCAGAACAGTTTACGTTGTTGTCTGATGCGCTGGAAACACCCGCCTGGGAACCCAAAACTACTTCTTTTACTAATAGCCAGAACTTGTTTGAGCACGCGCACGCATCGTGATGCGTGAAACGGTTTCCTTCTTTCCGTTTGATCGCGCAGAACGTTTGGGATATGATATAAAATTACTTTAAAATAGCGTGGCGCTCTCCACAAACTATATACTCGCTTAGTCGATGAGTACGTGCTATATAATCCTTCTCCTTATCACCTATCTATATAGCGTCTTCATCACACAACACAGAATTTTCCCTCCTAAAAACAGGAAATACTGCCGAATGAACTGAAAACTTTCCTCATCTTCCTCGTTGTGCGCTTAACCCAGAGTCGACCGATGGACGGAACTCAAATGCGCCCTTGGAGGGTGGTGCGATTTTGTTTACACAATCGTGCCCGTGATGCGCGCCCGTTAGCTGCGAGGGACATTTGGAACCTCTTGGAAACTGCATAAGCGAACCCTTTGTTCTCGGTGCTTGTTTCGGCAATGAGCAGGTGGACTCATAGGGATATTTTTTTCCTTCTCATAGCGTGGTGTGATCACTGGTTTTAATACGTGCGGCCTCGGAAAACATGATTTACGAGGTGACCCAGTTTCTCGTTACATCACCTTGACGCAACATTTTTTTCCGCTAGGGTCCGCCGCAGAGTTTGGCCATGAAGTGCGTTTTCGATATAAAACAGATGGCTCATCTTCAAGGTGACCCAATTTCTCGGGCTTGCAACCTTGCGGAAACGAGCGAGCACTGATATAAAAGAGATGGTCCCAACCGGAGGGGTGTGTTACGCGCCTGTGTTTCGGCTATCAAGTTTTCCGTGCGTAAGTGGTCGACATGTTGGGTGTGTCGGCGCATGTTGTGAGGTGTGCGCGGGCAGGCTGAAATCGTGTGAGCTGTCCACGCGGCCGTGTTTCCCTACCCTGCTGTACCGCGCCATGCGACAAGAGTCTACGTGCGTCATACCGGTGTGATGAGGTAAGCCCTTTCTTTTTTTGATGAGCCGGACTTGTTCATAGTGCGACGATCTTAATATTGCTGCTTCCAGAATAGAGAAGGAACGCGGAGGTGCACGGGATGTTCGGGGAGAGAGCAATCTGAAATTGTGTTTCTTCATACTCAGTTTTGGGTTGAGTGTCCGTTTTTAACATTGAGTACGTGCGAAGCTTCACTGCATAGCATTGTTTAATAAGCGTCAGTCACGACATAGCATCACTGTGCTTGATTTAGTTAATTTCTTATGTTGAAGTCTAAAACTGCACGGGCTGGCTAAAGTCACGTGAGCTGTCCACGCGCCGCATGTTTCAGATATTGCGGTATGGTGCTCGTGACCCGTCTGCGAAGGTGAGCGCGCATTTTTTCCGAGATGAACTCGTTCATAGTGCGACGTTGTGCCTTGGACTTATATTTCTAAAAGTGCTTCCAGGACTGCGAGCTGTGTCGTGTACACTGGCTATGTTTGAACAGGGTATTCTGAGGGGAGCAGTGTGTTTCTTCATACTCAGCTTGGGTTGAGCCCGCCTTTTTCTTTTTTAGCTTCAGTACGTGCATAGCATTGTTTAATAAGCGTTGGAGTGTCAGTGCGTCTTGAGCTTCACCACATAGCGCCACTATGCTATTGTCATTCTGCTCGATTTATTTAATTTCGCGTGTTGAATGCGCGCTGTCTAAAATAAAAACAGGCCCAAGGGTTTATTGATCATACAAGCTGTTTTTCCCTCAAACCAGCTTCTCTGCACAGCACCAACTATCGTTGTTTTCTCGATCATGTGCTTCTTCTTGCTTATTTCGAACGCGTGCTGGCTTCCCTGATTAGCATCACGATGAGTTTTTTGCACATTGAAATGTTTTGTTTTGTTTATGTTCTGTCACAAAATTCGTTCTCAAGAATGAACGCGCTCCATTGCATCATTTGCCATTCTGCTTGATTGAAACAATTTTTAGGTTGAACTGCAAAGCACACACACACATCCTAAACGATCCTAAGCTTGTTCTCATGGGGTGGGCTTGACCTAACGCCCGCGTGCAACCGGGGGAAGCCAACTTTACTCGTGTAGAGTGTGTTTTGAGATGTGTACCCTGAAAAAAAAATTTTTCCCCATTTCCAACTGTGGCTGTGTGAACAGGCGGCGGCATGTAAGCTGTTCAGCACGCTGGCTCTCTTGAACCGGTTGGATAGAAATGAGTCACCAATGCAATGGCAGCTGTCCATCTTTGCAAAGACAAGCGGCGCCATCTCTTGTCTGTGTAGGGTAGAGCATGTGAAAAAGTTTCATTGTGAACCGGTGAGCAGCCGCGGATGGGCCGATAGCAGTTGGAGCCCGTTAGGGAGCCCTAGACATAAGTGACCAATGAGAGGCTTGTAGTCAGATGGGCCAATGAGCACTTGCAGTTAGATGAGCCATATGGTGTCTATCGAGGGAGCTGAGTGACCAATGAGCGCAAGAGATGACCGGGATCTCTCTGATGCAGTTGAACCAACCCACAGCTGCCTGTTGTACCAAATAAAGGTTGAAATCAACAATTGTCGTGTGTGTCTTGTCTGAAGCTGCTGCATTGTGGTTTAGGAGCGACAGGCTAGCCAATCACTGTTCAGCAGGCTTAACGTGGACCAATCAGGGCCAGACATCGGTAGGCTTTGGTGTGAAGGGACAATCAGTAGGCTTAGCGTGGTTCGGCTTAGAAGTCAGTAGGCTTAGAATGGACCAATCAGCGTGAAGTAGGCAGAGCTGGTGAAGAGTTGCGCCATCTGGTGTCAGTGGACTTAGAACGAGGGCCAATTGGTAGCGGCCAATCAGAGCGCTGGTTGAGTGATCAGTAGGCTTAGCGTGGACTGCTTAGAAGTCAGTAGGCTTAAAATGAACCAATCAATGCGAAGTGGGTGGAGCCATTAAAGAGTTGCGCCACGAAGTAAGTAGCATCAGGGCCGGCCACAGCCGTGCCCTATGACGCAGCTGGACCAATAGCATAATTTCTATTAAATGTGTAGGGAACCTTCTTCGGCGCCGTCAGAGCATGCGCGTTGTGAACCAATGGGTGGAGGCGCGGGCCAATAGCCGTTGGAGCCTACCAGCCCCCGCTAAAGTTATCTTATGGTAAAAGTTCCACAGTTAAATTTATCTCGTCTAGAGATGAGTGTGAGTGACCAATGAGTGGCTTGCAGTTCAATGGATCAATAGCAGTGACCACTTGCTGTTAGATGGACCCATCGGAGTTGGAGCCTATGACGGAGCTGTGACCAACTACAACTAATAAGGAGCTGGGTGAGCGGCCACGCGCGCAGTCAGATGAACCAATAACAGTTGGAATCTACCGAGGGAGCTGAGTGAGCGTGAGAGATGTTCACGTAGACCAATGATCTCTCTGATGCAGCTGAACCTATACCCACAGCTGAACCAGGAGGCTGTTGCACCAAATAAAGGTTGAAATCAACGATTATCGTGTGTGTCTTATCTGAAGCTGCTTAGGAGCGACAGGTAAGCCAATCACCGTTCAGTAGGCTTAGCGTGGACCAATCAGGGGCCCAGCCATCGGTAGGCTTAGAATGGACCAATCAGCGTGAACTGGGCGGAGCCAGTAAAGTCCGGTGTCAGTGGGCTTAGAACGGGCCAATCGGCAGGCTTACGTTGGAAGGGTGATCAGTAGGCTTAGAATGGACCAATCAGCACGGGTAAGTTTGAACATCCGAGATAGGGCCGCAGCGGGGCGTCCGGCGGGCGGCGGCGGCCAATCAGAGGGGGGGCTGGGAGAGTGCTCATTAGCGCGGACCGGCTTAGAATGGACCAATCAGCATGAAGAGATGGGTAAGTTTGGACATCTGAGATAAAGCCGCAGCGGGGTCGCTGCCGCCGCGCCTGGACCAATCAAGCATCAAGGGAATCAACCTCTCCAAAACTGCCATGCTTTTCCTCAAACATGTACTCAATAAACGTTGAAAGGTATTTTTTTCCCTGTCTGTTCGATCTCATAGAGCTATCTGAGATAGGTTAGAACCATCTGAAGCCGCCGCCGCCGCCGCCGCGCACCGTCTGGTGGCGGGCCAATCGGTAAGTTTGAACATCTGAGATAGGGCCGCAACGGGCCGTCTGGTGGGTGCCGGTGAAGGCAGTGGCGACCAATCAGAGGGGGCTGGGAGAGTGCGCGGACCGGCTTAGAATGGACCAATCAGATGGGTAAGTTTGGACATCTGAGATAAAGCCGCAGCGGGGTCGCTGCCGCCGCGCCTGGACCAATCAGCGGTCGCGCCGACCAATCAGCGTGAAGCCGGGGGGCGGGGTGGAGTCAAGTAATTAACATAAACGGGCGGGGGGCGGAGCTATGGTGAACCAATCAACGCGCGATCAGTAGCGGTGGCGGGCGCGGGGCGCGGAGCCAAGTAATTAGCATGAAGGGGTGGAGCTACGGTAAACCAATCAATGCTCAGTCAAGGCTTAGCATGAGCCAATCAGCGTGTGAAGTGGGGGCGGAGCCAATTAATTAGCATGAAGGAGCTACGGTCAACCAATCAAAGATCAGTAGGCTTAGCATGGGCCAATCAACGTGTGAAGTGGGCGGAGCTAATGGCGGCCAATCAGATGGCTTTGGATTTGGCTTGTGTTGGCTTAGAACTGGATTGTGTTGGCTTAGAATCGGCCATCTTGGATTAGAAAAAAGATGCCGTTATAGCGCTCGGTTCTTGTGCCGCTCGGTTCTTATGCCGCTCGGTTCTTATGCCGGCACCGTTATTAAGCCGTATTAATCAATACTACTGCTGCTTTGTTGTCACTTTTATCATTGGCTGCCTTCGCGCCATTCGTTGTCGTAAAGCCGTGTTGGTGCTTTCTTACTTATGCCCAGCCCGGCCGTGCTGCCAGGACGTTTTGCCTGGGTTTTCCCCGACGATCACATGCCGGTACGGTTTCCTTGGAAGTCGGCCTAGGACGCGCGCTGTTCCGTTGGTCGTGACGAGCGGCCCGCCCTCAGCGAGGCCAACTACGTACGGCAAGCAGAATATGACACACACGACCAGCAGCTTTTTTACCTAATGCGCTTTTACCTTTTTTACCTAATACTATATTATTTCGTGAATATTTTGAGATTTGGGGATTTCAACTTGTGGACCAACCTCGTAGTTTAGAACCTGACTAATTTATTCTCTCACGACAGCAACTCTGTCCGTAACTTGTGAACATATCAAATCATAAAACATCGTAATTTGACGGACTCTCACGAAAACAAAAATCATCATCTCTGTTTTTCATCATCTCATCATGTGTTTGTGTAAGAGTACTGGGGTAGCCAGTTCGACGTCGTCGAAACTCACATCCCCATTTTTTTTTCTTTATCACATCACATCACATCATGAAAACAAACAAACTAAAACATTCCGAGGATACGCCGCGAAATATGTGTTATGGAGTGGCTGATTCCAAAACTACATCGATGCCATATTAGTTCACGACCGACATATCCTGAAGCCGCTTATCCATCGAGTATTTACATCCAAAAGATCACCAAGTCCACCGTGCGGTTACATCCAACGTGTCGGTACATCCTGTTATGTATGTTGTAGGTGGCGCCCTCTTCATATGGGCTTGTGGCGCCCTTTCTTGGTGTCGCTTTTCAGTGTCATTGCCATTCCTGGGAAATCTGTTTAAAAGGACTGTGCAATCCATGTTCAGGGACATTAAACAGGATGTTAAGCCCACGTCACGACAACGTCTGTTACAGAACATAACATGGTGTCAGAAGTGGTCCGGGACACAGGAATTTTTGGCGGGAAAGTGAGTTGGACCTTTTACAAATGGCTAACATTTTTGTGCAACCACCATCGCATTTCGTCCCTAGTGATAATCCGGCTCAGGCGTGGGAAGAATGGAAAACTTATCAGTTATACGAAGCCGCCTGTCAGTACTCCGATAAGCCAGACAACGTTCGACGCGCCCTGTTACTTCATTCATTAGGGCCTACGGCAAGAAGTATCTACAAGACTTTTGCGCCTCAGCCAGCAACAGAAGAAACTGACTCGGCGAAAAAAGACACAACAGAAGAAAGTGTCTCGACGAAAAAAGGCGCAACGGAAAGAAGTGTCCCGGATTCCGTGAAATACATCCTGGGAAAGTTCGACGAACTTTATTTGCCGTACAAAAATGTGACTCATGCCGCGGCTGTCTTCAACATGATGGCCCAGCGGGAGGGTCAATCTATCGACGAATATGTAACGGAACTTCAGCTGCAGGCGCAAAGGTGCGATTTTGGAGACAAAACAAGTCGGCTGATCGGAGACAGGATTATTCTGGGGATAAGGGACCCGGCACTTCGAGAACGTCTGCTTCGAGAAAGTGACCTTTCGCTGGAGAAGGTTGTACAGTTCTGCAAGGCAGCTGAAATATCCAAGAAACATATGCGCGATATAGACAATATGGGCGCGGGAGTATCGGTCAGCGCATTACATGAGCAACAGTGGCAACAAGGACGGAGCGCACAGCATCAAGGTCGCGCACATGGAGGTGAACGCCAGTTAGTTGAACAAGACCGCTTTCGTCCTTTACCGCAAATTCCTGGGTTGCAGTCGCAGCCTTATCAGCTTCTTCAGAACCGCCCACCTCCGCAGCCCTCCGGCAGACAGTATGCAGCTTCATGTTCACGGTGTGGTTTGCGTCATCGTCCACAGCACTGCCCCGCATATGGAATGCACTGTCTTTCATGCGGAAAGTTCGGACATTTCGCTAGAATGTGTCGCCAAAGGATGCTCCCAGGAGCGCGCCGCATCGATATGCTGGACACTGCTACGCCGGATGGGATAACCACGGACAACGAAACGCTACTGGGTGAGCTCACTATTGACACCTTATCCCGTTCAAGCTCATCTCAATGGCTACAGAGTGTTCAAATTCAGGATCGCACTATTGAATTTAAACTTGACACTGGTGCTGATGTAAATGTGTTACCCTATACTGTTATTGAATCTTGTTCTCGCAAACCTGTGATCGAGGCAAGAGATTAAGGTGCAAACATTTAGCGGAGAGCCTCTACCTATTGTTGGAAAATGCCAGTTGAACTGTGTCATTAATGGAAAGAACTGTCAGCTAGAATTTGTTGTAGTACGAATGAACGTGAGTGCAATTCTTGGGAAACGAGCCTGTGAGGAGTTGAATCTGGTGAAACGATTTAGACAAGTGCAGAGTACTACTAGCAGCAACGAAGAGTTCCAGTCTATTCTTGCGGAATTTCCTGACGTATTCGAGGGAATTGGTTGTTTGCCCGGAACATACAGCATATCGTTAAAGGAGGGAGTAACTCCCAGTGTGTCCGCTCCCTGGAAAATCCCATTGGCTTTGGAACCCAGTGTCAAACGAGAACTGGAATCAATGGAAAGTAATGGAGTCATAACAAAAGTAACGGAGTCAACAGACTGGGTCCACCCCATTGTAGTTGTGCCCAAGAAGAACGGAACTGTTCGCGTTTGTTTGGATCCTCGAAAGCTCAATGCAGCCATCAAACGTGAATATTATAAAATTCCGACGGAAGAAGAAATGTTAGCACATCTTAGCGAATGTAAACTGTTCACTTTGTTTGACGGTAATCATGCGTTCTGGCACATCCCGTTGGACACACAGAGCTCTTATTTGTGCACCTTTGCCACGCCGTGGGGGCGTTACAGATTTTTACGCTTACCATTTGGGTTATCAAGTGCACCTGAGATTTTTCAACGCGCTATGGACGATGTCTTCTGTGGGCATAACGACATTCGTCCATACTTCGATGATATACTTCTGGCCGCAAAGACTACGGATCAGCGTAAGGAACAGCTTCGCAGAGTCCTTACCTTAGCCAGAAACAATAATCTGAAACTCAATCCATCAAAGACTCAGTTGGCTCAGCCTAGTGTGAAGTACTTTGGGCACGTTCTGACTGACCAAGGCGTCTGCGCCGATGAAGATAAAGTGCGGGCTATTTCGGCAATGAAGCTGCCAGCAAATAAGGCAGAGCTTCAGAGGTTCCTTGGCATGGTTACGTACCTCGCAAAATTTCTGCCTCATCTGTCGCAGGAGACAAGTGAGCTTCGTGAACTCCTAAAATCGGATGTACCGTGGCTCTGGGACGCCAATAAGACTAAGCAGTTTGATCACATCAGAGAACTCCTGAAGAAGGCGCCTGTACTGGCGTACTTCGACAAAACGAAGCCCGTCACGTTGTCTACCGGTGCGAGCTCTTACGGCATCGGCACAGTACTTATGCAAGATGGTCGCCCTGTTGCGTACGCGTCCGCAGCTTTGAATGAAACACAGCAATCGTACGCGCAGATTGAGAAGGAGTTGCTTGCTGTTGTTTTCGCATGTACGCATTTTCATTACTATATCTTCGGCCGGTCGGTTGAAGTACACACGGACCATAAACCGCTCATCGGCTTAAAAGAAAAACCGTATGATAAGGTGTCCTCAAGATTACAAAGGCTGCTGCTTCGTCTCAACGATTACAACGCCACTCTTACCTACGTTCCGGGGAAATACCTAACGATAGCAGATGCCTTATCACGCGCTCCTGACCCGGCAGGGATGATCGACGATAACGAGGGCGCATATCCGATAACAGTTTGCACCCTCGCAACGGTTCGACCCTTTTACGATATAAGAGACGAACTGTACGTTACAGATGGGTTTTTATGCAGAGGTCAGCTTCTTGTTCTTCCATCATCGTGTCGGAATGATGCTTTAAACCGCCTTCATGACGCTCACCGAGGAATAGTGTCTTGTAAAAACCGGGCTAGGGAAGCACTGTATTGGCCATGCATCAATGAACCATGATATCGACAACATGATAAAAACTTGCGCAATTTGTCAACGACATCAAAGAAGCAACCAGCATGAGCCTCTTGCTGACAGACAGCTAGCACATCGACCATGGCAGCAAATTGGCATGGATTTTTTTTCATCTGAATGGCATCACGTATCTTTTAGTCATTGACTACTTCAGTAAATATGTAGACGTTCAGCAAATGAAATCCTTTCATGCGAGAGCACTTGTCGACGCACTCAAGACATGCTTTGCAAGGTTTGGTGTCCCAGAGATAGTAATATGTGATAATGGACCGCCTTTTGATTCTTTTGAATTTCGGTGTTTTTTAAAAGATTGGGACATTATCTTCAATCCCTGCTCTCCGTATAATCCACGTTCAAATGGGCAAGCTGAACGTGCCGTGCAGACAATTAAAGCTTCGTTGATCAAGTCAGCTGAGGACGGTAAAGACTTATCTGGAGCACTATTAGATTACAGAAGTACACCCATCAATGGACTCAAGTCACCAGCAGAACTTTTAATGGGGAGAAAGCTTAGAACTAAAGTGCCTACTTTGCCGTCGAACTTGATGCCTCAGTTTGACTGCCAAGGCACACAAAAAGCACTGCAGCAACGGCAGACACGTCACCACATCCATGGCGATATGAGGTCAAAGCGTCTTCAACCTCTTCGTCTTCAACAAGATGTCTGGTACCGAGGTAACACCAGCTGGTGCCCGGGTGTTATCACACGTGTGGGGCCAGGAGCTAGGTCCTACACAATAAGGTCACGTGAGGGCAGACACTATCGGCGCAACCGATTCCACATAAGGCCAGCCTTCCCACTCGTGCAACCACCATCAGCGGAAGATTACGACATCGAAATAACTGAACGTCAAGGAAGCCCAGGAGAAGAGACAGGTAACGCACCCGTGCCACAGGAATTCGTTGCGACGAGACCTGAGTGTCATATCGAGCCACAAGCATCTAGACGTGTCAATTTAGACGGATATGTTACACGCAGCGGCCGCGTGGTTGTGCCCCCTGTAAGGTATCAGTCGTGAGTGAAGTGCCTAATGGAAACAGGGGACTTTTGAACTCGTTAGCTTTTATGCGAAGTGTTTTGAACAATTGTAAGCTAGGTAACTTGCTAATTGATAAGTGAAGTGTTTTGACTATTTGTAAGTTACGTGTCTAATGGAAAAGTGGATAGCGATGTCTTGAACTGTTAATTACTAGTTAAGGGGTGTGATGGTTGTTGCCTTTCTAGTTCTTTGAATGACCATCACGGACTTTGGACTCCCAGTGTGTTGAAATTGGCCGGCTGTGCATTTCCTATTTGAGTTCATCTTTCTAATTGAGCATTGTTTAATGAGAAGCGTTATGCAATGTGACGTTTGTTCTTCCAGTTTCTAAAGTGGCACTGATTTCCATGTTATATGTAAAAGGTGGGCATGTTATGTATGTTGTAAGTGGCGCCCTCTTCATATGGGCTTGTGGCGCCCTTTCTTGGTGTCGCTTTTCAGCGTCATTGCCATTCCTGGGAAATCTGTTTAAAAGGACTGTGCAATCCATGTTCAGGGACATTAAACAGGATGTTAAGCCCACGTCACGACAACGTCTGTTACAGAACATAACACATCCATACCGTGCCGTTATAGCCAACGAGCCGTTGCATCCAATGCGCCGTTACGTCCACCGATGGATGTAACGTCTCGTTGGACGTAGCGTCCCCAGACCGGTTACAGCCGGGTCCTAGGTTAGTTTCCAGGGTAGGTTAGTTTAGGCTTGTTTTTGACAGTTCACGGTCCACAGTCCATCGCATCTTCCTCATCACATTATAATTGGATATTCTGAAATCCTAAGCTGGTTGGAGAAGGATCGAAGACCGCTTGGTCGAAAGCCGTTCGATCGAAAGCCGGTTGATCGACGACGTTTATTCGAAAGACGTTTTTTCGAAGGGAGTTCGAAGGTCGCAGCGTGTCCTTAGCACCTCTTTTTCTGTAACTTTTGGCTCGAGCATATGGAGCATGAGGCAATCAGTGTCCTCTCCTTTTTTGTTTGTTTGTTTCTTGCTTTTTTTTTTAGCTAAAGAGGGGAGACCACTGGTTATTTGCAGACCTTTGTCATTCACGAACATCACAGCCGTTTCGGATTTGTGCTTACTCAGTCAACTGTCTCATAAGGCTAACGAGAATCTCTCGTATTTACGGTTAGTGGAAGGCAGACTTAACAAACATTCCAGTAACGTTCAACAGGACTGCCCTGTAATGTTCGTAATGTTGAAACAACCAGCAAGCGGATTACACACAGATAAATGTTTCTTAGGATAACGGTACTTAGAACTGCAGCTTCATTTGTTGTTTCTCTTTCTTTCTTTTATTGATCGATTTATTTTTATTTTATTCTTATTTTATTTATTTATTTTCATGAACGCTCCACGTGAACCAATAAGAAAGATCGATCAAGCGACCGCTGCTAATTATTTCCGCCCACGCAATGAGCAACAGTCTTTTCCGGAACCCAAATTCACGTTCGCGTAGCAAGGAAAACCAACGACAGCGACGGGGGAGGGGGATATATTTATTAGACGAAAAATAAAGAAAAAAACGGGCTAAAGGTCAGCCAAAGGTCACAGCCCAATCTGCCGAATCCCAGTTCGCCGAATGCAGTTAAGCGGATTATCTTTGAGGGGAAAGGTCAACCCCTTTCGGCAAGCTGGGAAATGATATAGGAGCTTTTCGGCGAGTTGGGTGTGGTGGCAAATGACCTGTAGATAGGAAACGTGCGAGTATCATTGAATCCCTTAGTGAGCAGTGGCTGGAGAACCAGAAATTATGTTGAAAGATTGAATCCTCGCCAACAGCTCGCATGTCTTCTCGACATTATTTCATTAACAATATGTGTGCTGTTTAGTAATTTTTTCATTTAGAGTAAGAAAAGTATCTCTTCGAGACATTTCAGTCCGTTAAATTTTCTGTGCTTTTCATTTAAATATCTTAAATTAATTTTATTTCGGCTCCTGAACCTAGAAGCCGTAAGCTCTGCGTCACTATCGTGAGAGGTCCTATCGTAGTAACGTTGTCGCTAGCTATGAGGATGGTTTTGAAACCCTCTATAATCGCTTATTAAAGGGACTCTGACCAGAAACTGTGGGAGCTGTTTCGTACTTGCAGTCGATAAAGCACCCAACAAGGACTCTCCATGCGAAAAACCATGCATTAAAACCCCGCGGTTTCTCTAAACTCGAATTTTAAACATTCGACTTCATCCGAGTGCAGCACGCCTAGCGTCAAACCGAGAAAACATACGTTTATATAGAATATCCACCCCGGCCCACCACCAAGATGACGTAAACACGGGGGCCACTGGCAACACCCACAATTGGCTCAAACGCGTCACGTGGTCACGCAATACCTGTCAATTTCCTTCATGAAATGGCATTTCTATGTTAATATGTTTTTATTACAGAGCCTCAAAAAGAAAAATATACCCTGCATTTATCACCTGCAACAGTTTCTACGATTTTCTTTTCAATCTGTACACGCGTTCCATGCACTGATCTCTATCTATAAAGGGCGAAACGCATTGGACGTCTTCTCAGCGTCAAAACGTCGCGCGTACGCCATGGCCTTGCACACGCGGCGAAGAAACGCCAGCGAGGCGACCACCCGAAACGCATGGGACACGAACGGAGCGAGTGACGCACGCCACTGTCGCTATCTTCGTCGACCACAAATATCTGTTAGAACGTGCAGATGCCCTTCTTTCCTGTGGTTCCTGCGTTCCTTCATTCCAGATACCATTAAAATGTTCACGTAAATTTAGTGTGATAGATAATGTCCCAAAAATTTATGCGAGCTGCTCATACGCCACCTTGTCTGCCGCACGACGGCCATGGTTCTGTCTACTTCTCGGAAAACGCGGCCAGACGCGCGCGAATATCTGTAGTCGATAGATTCCGGCGTACGCCCTCTGCGCGCGTTGAAAAACTGGTTTTTACGAGGTCACACGCACGCCGAGCGCGCGCGCGTCCTGAAAACGTCGGAAAAACGCTCCATGCGCGTTGAGAGGGGCGCATGGGAGAGGGGCTCGAGGGGGAGAGGCGTGCATTCGGGCCGCCATGTTGGGAGGCCCTAAAGCGCAGTGTGCGCCCATAGAAAACAATGGGAGGCAACGGAGATTGTGAGTATTTATAGCGCTGCAGGCGTTGATCGTTGCTTGTCATCACACAATTTTGTAAGGTGCCAGTATACTGATGTATCCTAACAGTGTTTCACAGGTGTCCTGCCGTTCGATTCTTAATTACGTTATGTTTTGCATTCCGAAACTAGACCGCCACAGCAGTGCAGCGCTGGGGATTGTACTACAGTACGTTTCCCAGCCAATATTTCAACAAGAAACGATGTGAGGTTAACAACCACCATGTATGTAATATCCCGTGCTGCGTTCTGGACAAAAATTGTTCCATAAAGAACGGTCCGGGAAAGGATATACTCGCATGGCAGAAAGAGATCGTTCTTTAGAATCACAGCCGTTGTTTTAGCCGTGTATCGGTTTCGTATGATTTATATCAAGCACCGCCGCAGAAAGTGTCTTTTAGTGAACGACTGCGGTGCTTTGCCTCGCAAATATGGACACACCGAAGCAGCCCAAATACGTTGTGAGCGTGATTTAATTGCTTCACGCAATTAGAACACGCTCGTTAGGACAGTTAATCAGGTAGTGATGTAAGCTTAATCAATTAAGTTACTTAAAAGTGGTAACACCTCCTTGAGACACAAGATTTACCTCTTTTTGAAGTACAGCCCTTCTATGTTTGTTTGTTTCTTCCTTCATTTGTTCTGATTATTTGCAGGCGCAGTTGTGCCAAACTGAATGTCCTTCTCGAGTAGTCACATGCTTTTGCTGAATACAACTTCAGCGTGAGCAAAGCTGCTTAGGAACGGGGGCCTGCTATCCAGTGCTGACTTTGTCATGCTTGTTATGTGGAGCACGTTCGAAAAAATGCAGCTGCACATCTGAAACTCCAATGAGTATCATCGTCATCTAAAAGAGAGCGTCGTAGCACCGTTGTGAGACCAGACACGCTTTCTGAATATCTTCTATGGCACCTTCCGCAGTTTGCACAATTTTGTTCAGCATCGAAGTCTCTCATAGGAACCACTTTGCATTAACTGTGACTCCCATCTTACATTTTGATGTGCAAGGGCCTTCTTGCACTACACACGTATGATCTGCAACAGGATAATTGCAGCAGGACGATTTGGAGCTTGAAACAGTTGTGATTTTGTCATTTTGGCCCTCGTGTACCCCGTCTGTGAAACGTAAACAAAAAATATCTAACACGATATGCTTTTGTAAAGAAGGTCACTGATGGTGAGTAAAGAGAATATACAAGTTCAAGTTTATTCAACATTTTATATCATACATTATATTATTCAACATTTTATATCAAGTTTATACAACATCAAGTTTATTCAAGTTATTTCTTGCACTTATGCGTTTCATGATACAATGAACGTGCAGGGAGGTCACAAAAGACTACATTTATTGTTTTATGACCTTGCTACAATGACAATATATATTTTAGGAATGACAATGGACAGGTACTCTCTCTAAATTTGTAGCACTCAATTTTAGGTTAGAATGAGCAATGAATAGCAACTTCCCTCCTGGTATTTTCTTATATATGATGACTTTTGAATTTAATGTGATCAAATATGTGTTAATATAATAATATATATAAGAATATAATATGTGATAAATGAATGTGATCAACAGTAGATGTAAACAACACCAGTAGCCAGAGAAGTGCATTCTCAAGGAATAATTTTCTTCTTATAGCATATATGTGCATGCCTACTAACTGAAACAATTATCACGGTTCTCACGGTTTTAATTTCTGAGAGTGTACTGTAGAGACGGCTTAGATCTACAACAGTTAATACAAGGTATTATATACTGTGAATACATTTAAAAATCCCATGTGACACATACTTTCTGGAGGTGCTGCGGTAATCAAAGTTTGTGGGCATTACGCAGGTTCTGCACCCATTTCTTGAGTATGTCGAGGCAGCTGTGAAGTAACCTGCATTGATGATGATTATTCCAATTTTTATGGTGCATCGACAACAAAGGAAATAATACATCAGAACATTGGTTTGGGTGCAACCAGTTAAAAATGAATATGTTGTTTAATAAATGCATTGGACAAATGTTAAAACATCAGTTTAAAACATGGTTTACAATCCCTGTATCTTCTAGCAATTAAAAAGATTAAAAACTATTCTAAAAAGAATATGGGGAACTCTTCTAAAAAGAATTATAATCTCTAATTAATGGGTGAACGTTTAATTCTGGGTGAACGAGCCTAAAGTGTAAGGTGTGTTTCTGATGTGAACACGTAAGAAAATATGCAAAATTGAGAGAGGCTAACCACAGTTCGTGCACTGAGGTTGTTCCTTCCTGTAAAGTCGAAACCAGTGGATGAGGAACGTGATACTTACCTGTACACCAAGCCGTATCACACTGCACAGATTATTCACTGGGCAGCCCTCATGACGAAACCTGTATTGAGAGACCACTTTTGCCTTAAAACTGCTACAAATAGCACGACACGCTACAAATTATTACTATCGTAACAAGCTGACGATACAGCTCAGACACAAAGGCGTTATTCAAGTCGCGCCACACCACCGTTACGTAGGATTCTTTGTCACAAATCAAACCAAGGCACAAAACAATACCAATACATGAAAAAATGTGACATCGTGGTCTTATTATGACGTAATACCGAACTTGTGCGCCAAGGTAATTCAAAGAAATGAATGTGGCACTTGCTTCCGCAGAGAACACCGTGTACCATGCTAGCAATGCATGCAAAAAAGCGCTCGAGTGTTCGCACATATATTGATGACAACACTACCTGTGTAGTGTAACATGTTCTTTCAAGCATATTATGCACTCAAACTGTATTTGCCGCCGGGTAAAATGCAAGTGTGCTCGATTGAACGTCGGAAGAGCGATCAAGCAACCTGCATCCAGTGCTCGTTTTGGGCAAAAAAACACTTCATAATGGTCAAATAAATGTACAGAATGGACGCCTATTTATTCCTTGATGAAGAGTGACTCACCTGTATAAATTTAGGCCCTGTAACCTTGCCAGTACGGTTGGTACGACCGTAATTGCAAGAAGTTGCCATGATCGCTGCGGCGACTGTTGTGGGCACCGTAAGATGGCGGCCGGTTTCTTCACGCTCGCGCTCCCTATCCGCGATCCAGCCTTTTACAATCGAGATCAGTGGTTCCATATATGCTTCCGTATCCGGTCAGCTGTAATGGATGCCGTGATGCCGTGCTTGGGAACTGCGAACTTGTGTGACTCCCGGTTCATCCTCTTTGTTCGGGTCATTGGGTTGGTGTTGGTCGTTATATTCTGAACGTTTCACCTATCGTTGCGGTGTACTGTTCTTGATCTGCTGCGAAGCGACGAACCGCAACGGCAGTCACTCGCCTCAGCGAAATTCTGTCTGCTACATCTCAAAGGAGCATGGGAACCTGATGATACCTTCAACTAAAGAAACCAGGTGTGCTCTCGTGTAGTCCTGACGGAAAAGTAGTTTCAACAAGGTTAGCAGATTTATTTTTCAGTTCCAAGTCTACGTACTGAAAACCATGCAAGTGTAGCCGATCATTCTCGTAACTGTTGTCTAACGCGTATGCTTTCTTAAGTATCCCACAGAACCCTCCACTTTTTCAACCAAGTTATCTTTATGAGATCCTTCTGATGGCTTCTTACTAGGATATGCCGCTCCGAAGCATTGAGATGTGGAAGCGTCCTGGGGAGCTATTCTCGTCAAAGTAAGCTACCTGCTTACTTTCTTTGCAAGGAGGTTATTGGTCGCCGAATAAAGAAGGCGTGAACAATGGGAATGTCATTGGGAATGGTTTTCACGCGCCGTTAGCCAATAGTCGAGCATTTGATCGTCCAGCCTTGCTGCTGTGTGTGTGTTTTCACGATACGATCATCATGATACCGCCCTTCCCGCCATTAGATTGTCTCCCCGGAAACGGAAGACTACAACTTGAAAGAGAAGGTTGGAGGAATGCGGAGAAAAGTGGTCATGACATGTTCACTTGCTTGATAGTAATACCTAAAAAACTTCCACGGTGTAAAAATAGGAAAACAATCTTGTGTAGCGATCGCGTTGTGAGCGAGATAGCGAACAAGTAAACAGTGGGGTGGCGCTCGTGCGTGCCCAAGATTTTGAACCTGCGGAGTGGCGCGAAAAGATTACTATCCCCCGTACAGTTTCTTATGTCATTTCTTGTTTACGCGCAACGCCTCTGCGGCGCCATTTGTTATTAATTATTAACTGACACTGATTTCGTTGTCTTCGCCTTGCATTCGTATCTTTCATTGTCCACAACCCCGACAACGCCCCCCCCCCCCCCCCCCCCCTCATGTAATGAGTCGTGTGAGAAAGTAGCACGAAACGACCACTACATCAATTCTGTCTGTGTAAGGGACAGACTTTTACTAGCTTAATGATAGACGTCATCGCTTCAATCGTCGATATGACGAACGACTCTGTATCGGAGAGCGGTGCATTGTGGTGAAGCAAGAACCACGGCAATGAGCATGGATCGTCCGATCATTATTCTTCCAACGAAATGCAAATATTTATGCACTATGCGCCATTTCCGCCGTCGTGGAAACGTATTTGGAGTCAAATAAAGGTCATAGTCCGAGGCATGTACGCCATTCTCATCGTTACCGCCGTCCCCGTTCAAAGTAATCACCCTCTTTTCGGTGCTTACTTTTCAGCGCAAAAAGTAAGATACTACGTCACTGCCTACGTCAAAATGACGTACCTCAACATGATCCCGTGAGCTAGGGAAAATCTAGGGACAGCGAGGGGACAACTTCAACGAGCAATGTTCTTCATAGAAGCACGGTATTGGGTGTGGCGCCACTTTTTGACTGTAAAAAAGACAGCGGCGGCGGCAGCCCGCCGTCAAACATGTCACGTCAAAACTGCCAGAGCTCCGTTCATGAGAGATATTCCATAGCAACTACAATATCAGGACGTCATAATTATTCCTGCACGTTTAAACCGATGTACTATTGTTTCTCCTTTTTTCCGATACAACCCATTTAAATCCGGTACACAGCGCCACTGTAGGTCTAAGCTGTGATGCTCTACACGCTGTGTATGCGCTGGGGATAAATGTCCCTAGAAATGGGCGGATCGTTCAGGCGGAGCTTGTCGCGGTGGCTCAACCCAACAGCTCGTGACGTGTAAAGTAAGCAGGTAGCTTACTTTGACGAGAATAGCTCCCCTGGTAGCTGCACCTCTGCTTTCGAAAGATGAAACAGTCTTTCCATGTTGTGCTTACTGGCTTTGTATAGAGTCTGGCAAATCCGACAGACTTGGACTGCCTTTTGCAAGAAAGTTTGAAATGTAAGTATGTGTATATTGGTTTCACATATGCACCACATATTGAGCGTGTGTATGATTGTACTTTATATGCTACAGCATATCAGCGTACATTATTATTCAACACGTAGTGTGGCAAACTCGACATCAGTCACACAAAGCCAACAATTGCCTTTTCTTCAATTGCTTATTTTTATCATATGTTTTTGTCTATATCTCAATTTACCAACCAACAAAGTATATTATTTTAGTATAATCGTCTGATATTTAACAAGTCACAGTTTTACCATGGTTTTGGCACACTATAGCTCGAGTTGCTTATGCGCCATTAAATTGAATCATCATCATCTTCAACTGCCATTATTCAATTGAAGTGCCAGGTGAATATAATGATATGGCGAGATATATTTTTTGCTGTCATCCTGGAATTGCTCATTTCAGAAGAATAGTCACCGTGAAGTTTGTTTTTGTTTTTGGAAACATTAAGAGGACTAAAACCAAACACTTTTCTTTCAGATCATCCCTTATGCACCTGCATTTCAATTCCAATCTGTATTACAAGAATGACAGACCACTCAACAGAGATGAACATCTGAAAGTGAAAGAGCTGGAACGAAGATACGTTAATCTGTGTGAAAGGTGCTTAGTGTGTGTGTGAGTCGAGGACATAGGTCTCAAGCTGATTCCTGTCTTCAGAAGAGGTGACAACTATGCTCCTTCTATCTATTAACCAGCTCCACTTTTTAGGGTTCCCTGTAAACTAATGGAGCACATCATGTACTACCACGTTGTCAACCAAGTTGAGTCTGTCGATTTCTTTTTTTAAATTCCAGCATGGCTTTAGAAAAGGGTATTCAGGCAAAACTAACGTAGTGTAATTCGTTCACAGCATTTTGAACTGTCTTGATTTCTGGGTCCACGTAGATGTAGTATTTTTTTATTTTGTAAGGGCTTTTGACACTGTGCTGTATGCTCGCGTGGTGGCCAAAGTAGCCTAATTAAAATTTGATCCTGCTACCATTAATGGGATATGCAGTTTCTTGACTAACCGCAACCGTGCTGCCAACAATTTGTGAGGAGAACCTATCATATCGCCACCATGCAGCGTTTGTCACGTTACATTTGCATCACATTTTAATGTAGTCAAAAGCAAGGCCTTTTGGTGATCGGTCTTGTATGATTACATGCCCCTCCGTTATGTAACCCCACACTGGGTTCTTCAACCTATGAGAGATAAATAAATATATTTCCAAGTACATCGTTTACAAGGCTCGTTATTCCATTTCGCCACACTACCACAAGCAATTGTTAGAGTAGTGGCCCAGGGTATGAAGCTCGCCACTAATCATCATTCAAACAAAGTTCATAATGTAAAATACTTTACCGAGAACACCGGCTTAACACAACAATTAAGAATAGAGTAAATGTTTCATTGCCTATCCAGTTGGCATGATCCCTACAACAGAGAACAATCAAAAACAACATCGAAGGAGTCAAATCGGTGGTGCACATTCCTTTCATCCAACGTATTTCATACGCTATTTGGAGGGCACTGTGCCCATCAGGCATTTTGACTGTGCATATCAAGTTGAGTGCATAGAATGTGATGCAACCTACATTGGCGAGATAGACAAAAGACGGACAAGACTAAAAGAGCACACAAGGGACGTTGCCAGGGCTACTAGTGCTTAGCTTAACTAACCAAGACCGAATTAATCTACCATTGCTGTTCTAAGGGACATATATTTTGATGGTGCAGTAACCTTTGCACATGACTAGCGATGGGGCCCTAGAAAGTTCTTAGAATCCTGCTTTATCAGGCGTGATGCTTCAGCCTGTAATACAAACCGTGGCCCCCTATCGGATGTGTATGATGCCCTCTTAGATAGGCTGATGTGCTCGTCTTTGGCCTTTGTTGTACTGATGATGCCACCCGGATAGGCGACAAGACGTTTACGCTCTGTTTTTAATCGTTGTGTTGAGCGGTGTTTGCAGTAAAGGACGCTACATTATGAGGTCGTCACCCGGCCTTTGGAATATATTTTCAAATAAAGTTGTTGTTTTACAAAGCTCAATACATTGCAGAAATCATTCTCATTGCCTATCATTTTGGGGGTGCCATTCTTGCAGTCGCATGAAGCACTGAAGGGCCAATTTAAAAAGTAAAGGCAGTCTGATTTATGTTCTTGCCGACATCGCACAGCGTATGTACGAGGTAGCTCCATTTCAGAAGCCTGAGAACACTCAACGTAATTAGTGTGCTAGCATCAGATATGGTGCACAGCACTACATATTTGCTTTTGCTAGGGCAACTAAGAAGGGTGGATAGAAAGGCAGTTACAACCTGTTTCCACAAAAGACACTCAAGATTCATTAGCAATTTCCTCCAAGAGAGCCAAGGCTTTTTCTAGATTACTAGAACATGGGTACCTGGTTATAAATAACAAGAATTCATCTACCAGAGGTCAGTGTTTCACACACCCTGCTTTCCATCAACACTATTAAAAGGTGTGACCCCCAAACCTGCACAAAATTCCTGGAGAGCCTTTACTGGACACTGTTGCTGTCCCTCTCACCAGGTGCTCTCTATGAACCTGATTCACAGTTCTGGATGCACTGCCTGAGCTAACTTCAGCATGCTTTCCTAGCACGAATGGTAACTGTTATGAGGAGTGTTGTACTTACTGAAAGCAACATGAAATGCTGTACCTTGACAGGTAATGTTGATATCCTTCTTAAGACCGTAGAGAGATGTTCCTTGCTCGCTTTATTCCAAATTGTACTATCAGATGCAAGCCCACTTGCCACCAAGCCAATGAGTTGTGCCTCACAGTCAGTGCAATCAAGGGAATCTATCACTGAGGCTCAGAAAAGCTGTTTTACATCGGGATCTGATCCAGGACTGAGCCGTGAGTAGCCCCGTGAAAGCACCAGGGTTTCTTCGAATTTTAGATGTGCCAGCTTTTGTTTTCCTCCCCCTCCTTTTTATGTAGTAGCTGATTACTTTAGCCTTGTACTGCTTTGGGGATTGAAGATGTGGAGATGATGTAAGAGGTGGAACTAGGCTTTAGGCAAAATGAGGCAAAGTGTGACTATGTACAAATCTTCTGAGAATGATAACGAAAGGAAACTTAGGTAGCAAGTCAGCTGGTGGTGACGATCCATGACCTGAAAACCCGAGACGAGGTAGGGACGATAACAGACAAACACAAACGTTTGTGTTTGTCTGTTATCGTCCCTACCTCGTCTCGGGTTTTCAAGTCATGGATCTTCTGAGAATACCACGTGGCACCATCTCCATCTGAGGAATCGTCGGCGAGTGATTGGCTACAGGACAACACAGATGCCAGCGCTTCGCCTACATTAGCACACAGTAAATTTTTTTACACCCAGTTTTGCACCAAATCCGTGTTTTTCTACATAAGCACCCCTTTTTACTCCCAGAGGTGTAATAAAAGGCGTAAAAAACAGCGTAAGAAAAGGTGTTCTGAAATTTACACGGATTTTTACACCTACAGGCAAATCAAATGGTGTTACTAGAGTGTGAAAAATGGTGTAAATACCAAAACACCCTTGTTACACGATTTTTACTCTTTTTGCGCGAGTTAAGGGTGTTAAAATGGTGTTAAAAGACGTCAATGATGGTTTTGAGAGAAAGGCTATACTACCATCACTGGTGTTTTAGAAGGCATGAAGGAAGCACACACTGACGAGATATAGTGTTTATGGCAGGCCAAAGTCAGATGTGTGCAATTAGCTTCGTTTCGTTATTTTTCTTTTTTCCAAGGGGTAAACAGGAGTCGGTCCCTTGGCGGAAAACCCCGCCAGGGGACCGACGCACGTTGGAGTCGGTGGGCGGCAAGCCAAGCCAAGTCAAGGCCGTCGGCGCGGCGTTCGTTTGTTTTCCGTTTTGGTTCGTTTGGTATGGTGAGGCCGCGTCCGTTACAGTGAGATAGAGCTTGTTTTTCAGCAAAGATGACAGACGCTACGTGCCTAGTTGTGGTGCTTCATGCGGACATTAGACAAAAGTGCCTGCTTGAAGAGGACACTCCAACTGCTTTGAGGAGTGCTATCTCGGCTTCGAGAATGTTGGCGTCATACGTGAACGCCACTGACAGGAAACAGGTATGTTGCTTCTTGTGCCATACGCTTGAAGTAGAACACAGAACTACACATGCAGAGCGTTGTGATGACTTAGTAACAACATTGCTGTCACCTCTAGGTTCGGGATAGCGACTTCAGTGAGTGTTGAATTCGCGGAGGGCGATGAGATAATGCATACGGCGACAGTACCCGTCTTGCAACCTCACCGCCAGGAACGCTCGAAGGGTTCAGTACGTATGAGTCGACTGTTATCCTATCTCTGCAATTTAAGCTATATTGTGATCATATAATAGTAGTGTTGCTCAGACTCTCATGCGTCCCTCGGAGCCCGCTACCATGTGTGTAAATAGCTTGTTTGGAAACTTAAAATTGCGCGTCGTTGTCGTCGCCAATGTCATATTCCTTTTCTCTCGCCCCGGCATTGTTCGACATTGTGCAGAAAAGGAATGTCAGGCTCCCTTCTGGTAATTCATGCTAGTAGTTCATGGTGAACAGTAGGATTCAAGGGGAAGATGTCGAGCACTGAAGTGTTGCCTATCAAGCAAAAGCTATTGTTTTCTGTTGGAAAATAAGTGTGTATTGGGTACATATCTGCTGTGCTGTGTGCACTTGGTGTTTTCTCACTGAAAACCGTAAAAAATCAAATTGGGAGTATATTTACATGTAAAGTTACTGAAAATAGTAAGTTGTGTTCCCTGTTGGGGCTTTTACAGACCTCCTTGCTGTCCACGCCCTGCGAATACTGGGTTCGTGTGTGAAGGGTTCCGAAGCAATAAAGAACATGTTTGTGCATTATGTAAGTATATTCCACTTATAATCATGATCATAGTCCTGCAATTTGGTAAATTTAAAGAGTATGCAGTGGTACCAGTGAATCTCATGGTAATTGAATTACTGGGTCGTGTAACAGAATATCTATCACTATTTTTATCGATATTGAAATAGATAAGCTGTGTATATAAACATTGACGTTTTGTCGGTTCAGAGACAGATGTCTTAGAGGTAGAAGGTCGAAAAGGCATGGTTATGCTCAACTAAGCGCAATGTACAAGTGCAATTTATTTGAAGGCTGATGACGTCGCACAAGTAACGCAAAAGCTGTAGATCTGGTACCGATATTTTTCATTGAATGTCCACTTACATATCGATATACCAACAATTTCCAATATCGATGTAATATTGTGTTCATCAATATTTTTATCGAATCTCGATAATTAATCAATAATTTTATCCAATCTCGATAATGATATATGTGCAAATTTTTTTGATATCTTTGCTCCTCTACAGGTTTTCCCGCACGTTTTAATCCAAGCGTTACTCAATTTAACCCACTGGTCCACCACATTAATAAAAAACACCAACCAATTTAATCCAAACGCTACCCAATTTAATCCAAGCAACGTGTGTAAATATATTCCTTCATGGAAATAGACATGACTAAGACTTTTGTGATTATACCAATGTACCTGATACCTGATATCCTTTCTGTTAATGTATCCTGAGTTTAACACCTGATCTGTCAACCCCTGGCTTTTGCAGTGTCTTATGACTGCGTTTCGTCGTTATGAGTTTTCATGACTATTTTCAGGATTTGTTCCAATAATTTATTATATCGGATTACTGTTGCTTCAAACAGCGTCATACAGTGTTTTATGACTGTCGACGGTCATATTGACATTCCATGACCATTTCCATGCCATGTGTCATGAATCGATTTTATGGGACTAGCGCTGCGTCGAACAGTGTGATAGTGTTTTATGAGTACCGATGGTCATTATCACATTCCATGACTATTTTCATGATATGGGTAACGAATCAATGTTATGGGACTACCACTCTTTCAAACAGTGCGATACAGTGTTTTATGACTATGGATGGTCATTATCACGTTCCATAACTATTTGAATGACATACCATGAATCAATTTTATGGGACTACCGCAGCTCCAAACAGTGTCATATATGTGTTCTGTGACTACTGACGGTCATTATGACATTCCATGACTATTTTCGTATGTGCCGCCACGAATCAGTTTTATGGGACTACTGTTGCTTCAGTGTCATAGCTCTTTTCTGACAATCAATGGTTGCTATGACACTCCATGAGTTTATTCAAGAATTGGGTCATGACTATGCTTTGTCCGAACACCGTTTTCCATGCCGTGTTGTAAGTGTTTTATGACTTCAGACGGCTGTTATGATATTCAATGGCCATTTTCATGGTTCTGTGTCATGAAACGTCGTTAGGGGGCTATTGCTGCTTCACACAGTGTCATATAGCGTTTTATGACTACCAACAGTCATTATGACATTCCATGATATTTTCATAATATCACTATGGCCTGACTCAATGCAACTCAGCTTCTTCAGATCATGTCATGCAGTGTTTTATGACCATCTACTAACATCTTAGTGACCATTGGCAGTCATAAAAAAGTGTGTGACACTGTGTGAAGGAGCAGTATAGCTGCATACAGTCATGACCCACATTTGGAAAATAGTCATAGAATGTCATAATGGACAACTGTAATCGTAAAACAATATATGGCAGCGTTTGAAGCCGTGGTAGTCCCATAACATTGATTCATGGTACATATCATGAAAGTACTTATGGAATGTATATAATGACCGTCGTTAGTCACAAAACACTGTATGACACTGTTTGAAGCAGCGGTAGTCCCTTAAAAGCAATTCATGGCACCATTTCATGAAAATAGTCATAATGACAAAAATCAGTCATAAACACCGCATAACATGCAAAAACCAGGGGTTGTTGGATCAGTATTCATACACTTGTGATACATTGGCGTAACCATGAAAGTCTCAGTCATTACAATTACCATGACGGAATAACACAGAATACTTTTACACATCTTGCTTGTATTAGACTACGTAGCGTTTACATTAAATTGGTTGGTGTTTAGATTATTTTGGTTGTCCAATGGATTAACTTCGGTAGCGCTTGGATGAAAGTGAGTGACCAGTGGATTAAAATGAGCGAGAAAACCTGTAGTAATTACACAACAGTCGTACAAGTATGCAGTTGAGGCAGTGTTTCCATTTGGAAGGCACAGTCTCTTTGCATATGGGAACTGTATGAACATCTCAGACAACATTTGTCCTAGATGATAACAGTTCTCAAATTGTTATGCAAATTCCCTGAGCAGTGAAAGAAGGACGGGGTCATATATTTGTGTACTACAATTCTATCCAATGTTCAAGGCCACACTATTCACACCATACGCATTCCTAAACCTGTGTTTCCCCTTTCATAGGATACACCTGTGCCGGTGACACTGTGCATCATGTTCACTGGGAGCAGCATTCAAGAAGCGGAGCATATGGACCTCTATGTCGGCGAGTAGCGCCTTCTCAGAACCATCGACCTTGACGAGGGCTTGGCTGCTATTCTTGCAGCTATTGGTTATTTCATATTGTCTACAGTTCAAAGCCGCACCGTACATCTTGAAGCCTGGAAGAGCGGTGCCTGAAAGTGAGTGACTCTCGTGCAAGAAGCCCCGTGGATCAATTTTTTCAACAGTTATGGACAAGAGCTTGTGAATGCTTTGAACATCTAAAACATTTGCTACTTTAACTGACTTGTAGTGAGCCCTCCATTCCCCCCCCCCCTGCCCACCTCACAAACAGGCAGCCATTTCGTCAAGGAATTGGAAATTCTTCGGAAGCACGGGTGTGTTCTTTCTTGTTCTTTGGCACTGAACTCTCATAAGCATGGGGGATTACCTTTCTTCTGGCAATGTAGCCGTCCATTTGTCAACATACCTGGCACAGCGCATTACATTTAGGGAAATTGTTTTGGGTATTCTGTGCTTCCATTTCTAGTCTTTAGTATGTGCTCTTGTTAAGAGATAGTCTTCTATCCGTTTTCCTTTTTCTTTTTTTGCTTGCCAGAAAAGCTGTTTGCTGGCTGTTTTCATTACCCTTTCGCATCAACGTGCTATATTTGCACTAGCTTCTTATTTGGTGTACTGGATCTGTAGTGGTGCCTTATGTGGATTTAAACATTTAATATGCCTTTTCATCTTATTTTGTGTCTCATTGCTGCTGTTTCAATTAGTTATGTCATCATGGACTCAGTTCTGCTTTGCCTTCCTTCCACATACTGTGCATATTGTTCCACTCTGGGCAACGTTATAAGGAATTTAGTTTCACATGTGTACATGCACTTGTACTTCGCCAATAAACATAACTTTGTCGTCATACATTGTTCCAGGCATATTCCTCACATTCAGGCACGCTGTTGAGCTGGTCCGGCTATCCTTCTTTTCCAATCTGCGGAACACCAGTCCTCCAGTGACCTGCCATAATGGCTTTCTATTGCTCGTCTGGTGCGCCAAAAATCTCAGATTATACAAGGTGACAAGCCGAGGCCTCGCAAGATTTCCGTAACCAGCATGTGCAGCTATGCAACAACCAGCTCAACAGCGGAGGTCCGTGCAATGCTGCGTCCGAAACACTCCATTCTAAGGGTGTTTCTTCTGCAAAACACCCCTTTCAATCGGTGTTTTTGGCAGCTTACACCTTATGGAAGGGGTGTTTTGTGCACGTTACACCTTTTGAAAGGGTGTTTTGTGCCGATTACACCCTTTTAGAAAGGTGTAAAAAATTACACCCTGGTGTATGGTGTAAAATTTACACTGATATGAGGTGCGCTATGGGACAAACCATTTACACTAAAAAGGTGTTAAAAAATTTACTGTGCAGACACCGGCTTCAAGTCCCCTGCAGTCAGCGGCGCAACCACCTAGTTGTGTTATCCTAACCCTCTGTATCATACAGGCGAACCTGTTGGCTACGGAGACCGGTCCTTTCGAGAGACACACGCAATTTTGGAGGAAAGAACCTGCTATCGTGCTGTCATTGCTACTATCTTCTACCACGTGGCACCATCTCCATCTGAGGAATCGTCGGCGAGTGATTGGCTACAGGACAACACAGATGCCAGCGCTTCGCCTACATTAGCAGACACCGGCTTCAAGTCCCCTGCAGTCAGCGGCGCAACCACCTAGTTGTGTTATCCTAACCCTCTGTATCATACAGGTGAGCGTTGCACACCTTTTGTTTTGTCTCACTTGCATTCCTACGCCGCTGACTGCTTTTGACTGCTTTTGTCTGCTTTCATATCTTGCTATATCTGTGTGTCTGGAGTGTATGTACTATGGCTACCTGTGCTGACACATGCGCAACTTGTGGAAAAATACTGACGGCACGTGACTCTGCCAGGATTGTAATGCCCCGTTTCATGTTGGCGACTGCTCCAACGTTCGCACAAACCGAAATAATTGGACATGCCAGCATTGTAAGGCGAATCCGTCAAAACACAACAAGTCCGACAAGGACAGCGACAAGCTTGATAAAATTTTTCATATGCTTACAAACCTTGCGCCCCTAACGGAACGAGTAAATACCATGAATGAAACGCTTGTACATATGGAAAATTCGCTCCAGATGATGTCAGACAAATATGACAAGGTACTGGCAGAACTTTCCTCCCAGAAGCAGGAGCTGCACGATCTACGGAAGCGAGTTGAAAGGTTCGAAGGGTCCGCTGTACAAGCTGACAAAGTTGATAGCATCAGTCGTGACCTGAATAATCTTGAACAATACGGAAGACGGAATAACCTTGAGATACACGGCATCCCGTATTCTCAGAACGAGAATCTGTTCGACATTCTTGATCAAATTGCAACAGCTCTTGAGGTAACCAAACCGGAAAAAAGTTCTATCGAGGCAATACATCGTCTTCCATCCAGACCCGGAAAGACACCAGTCATAATTGCCAGGTTCACTAACCGTGTGATCTGTGAGCAATGGCTCGAGCACAAGTCTAAGCTTAGAACTAAAAAGATCGATAACCTAGAGGTGTATATCGATGAAAACCTGACTGCAACAAACAGAAATCTTTTTTACAGAGCACGTATGCTTGGTAAACAACTCCAGTTTAAATTTGTCTGGCACAAACATGGCACGGTTTTCATGAGGAGGAGCGAGACAGATAAAATATTTAGGATTTATTGCGCCACAGATCTTGGAAAGGTCCATTGATACATTCCCGTCTGTACTTGTCCTATTCATAACTAGTCTCATGACAAGCATGCAGCCATATCCAGGTTCCACATTCACGGTGCAGAATGCCCTTGATTCTTTGAACGCAGTGCAACATGCTGAATTTGTCTCGTGTATGCACCTAAATGCTCGTTCTCTGCGTAATAAACAACACGATCTCGACGCATTTTTATCACTTGGATTCAAGTTTTCTATTCTTATGTTTAGTGAAACTTGGTTCACTACAGAAGAGGAAGGTTATAGATTGCCTGGCTATTCCCATTTTCTCCTAAATCGACACGATAAACGTGGCGGTGGCCTTGAAATTCTCGTTGCAGAAAGCTTTCCAGAGATGACAGTTGTTCAAGAATTGACTTCCTCAACGTCAGATTGTGAATTGCTTACCATTAAGTGTATGCACTTCTTATTCGTTGCTCTGTACCGCCCGCCTTCAGGGAACATGCAAAGCTTTCTTGACTGCTTAGAAGGGTTATTATCATACTGTGGTGACAATAAGATGAATGCTGTTATCTGTGGCGATCTGAATGTCAACCTTCTTGCAAATACAATGAATTGTTGCAGACTTCTTAACTTGCTCCAAAGTTACGGATTCACGAACACAATCAACTCACCAACAAGAATAACGCAAAACACCGCTACACTACTTGACCTTGTAATAACTAACTGTGACCTGTCTACAGCTACTGCTGGTACAATCACAGCTGACATAAGTGATCATTTTCCAGTTTTCTTGTCAGTCAAACTAAGGGGACTCCACCGTAAGATTAATCCCACGATTTCGAGAAAAGTGATAACGGACGCAGGCTTGACTAACTTTGAGCACCACCTTGCCCAGACTGATTGGAGCAACGTATTTACGCAAGACGATCCAGACGCTGCTTTTGAAGCATTTCTTTGCCGCTATAAAGAGGCGCATGAGCTATGTTTTCCTGTTAAAACATATAAGATGCACAAGCGTGCACGTAAACCTTGGATCCTTCCGATACACATACGTAAGATAAGGAAGCGTAATGCGCTTTATTCTCTGTTTCTTAAGCACCGCACTGAAGAGAACTGGAAGAAATACAAGGACTTCCGTAATGCGCTGAATCGCGATCTACGTTCTAGTAAGCTATCTTATATTAATGCGAAGCTCAACATTGAAAACAAAGGGACGTTGTGGAAGAATCTGAATTCTTTACTAGAAAGGAGAAGCCCTCAGAATAACACCTCGTCATTGGTCATCAATGGTCAGGAGCGCAGTGGTGCTGACCTGGCGAATGCATTTAATGACCATTTTGTTGGTGCTATACGCCACGGTAATAACCTCAGTATGCCCATATTTTATGATGAATCCCCAACGTCCTCTTTGTTTCTCAGCCCCGCCGACGTGGTTGAAGTTTCCTCGATTATTATGTCCATGAAAAACAGTAATGCTCTAGATGCGTTTGGATTGGACATGAAGAGTACTAAACACGTTGCCAATATAATTGCCCCTATACTGTTGCATATTATTAATATTAGCATCGCACATTCCACATTCCCTGATCAGATGAAAATTGCGCGCGTCATTCCCGTTTTCAAGAAAGGTGATCGCGCTATACTGTCAAACTACAGACCGATATCTATTCTTCCTCACTTTTCGAAGGTATTTGAGAAAATTATCCATAATAGGTTGCTTAGCTACCTCGATAAACACGCGATTATCTCGCAAAGACAATATGGCTTTAGACAAGGAAAATCCACGGAATTAGCCCTTTTACGGCAAAAGGATCTTATACTGAGCAACTTTCAAGCCAAGAAAATCAGCCTGGGTATTTACATTGATTTTGCAAAGGCCTTTGACAGCCTGAATCACCTCCTGCTCCTGGCCAAGTTAGGTCACTACGGTATTCGTGGACAAAGCCTGTTTTTCTTTCAGTCATATTTATCTAATCGCCGCCAATACGTTTACTTAGATGAAGCTAGCATTTCAGCTACACTCCCCATTTATTCTGGAGTTCCACAAGGCAGCATTTTAGGCCCCTTACTTTTCCTCCTGTTCATCAATGATATAATTACACTACATCCTGAAATTGTGCTTCATGCTGATGATGTGTCACTTTTGGTCAGTGGGTCATCTATCGATGCCTTGTTTCGAGATACAAATGATGTGCTTTCTAGTATAACCACTTGGGCATCTCACAACCAGCTAAATATTAATGTCCAGAAGACTGTCGGCACTCTTTTTGCCCCCCGTGGCACTAACTTTACTCTCCCTCATGATTTGTTTATCGGTAACTCAAAAATCAAGTTAGTTGACCACATTAAGATTTTGGGGGTTATTTTCGATAACAGACTACTGTGGCATAATCACATTTCTTATGTGGCATCCCAAATTAGCAAAACTATCGGTTTACTCCAAAAGCATAAATACATGCTTCCAACCTGGAGCAAACGATTACTTTACCAAGCGCTTGTTCAGTCGCACTTAAACTACTGCAGCTTAGTATGGTGCACAGCTTCCAGAACCCTGCTCCAACAACTTCATCTTCTACAAAAAAGAGCTCTTCGTATCATCGAAGGGGTTGCTTTTGATGCAACGACTGAGCCACTTTTTCGTAAGCACAATGTCCTACCGATTTTTCGTCAATATACATTTCGTCTTGCAATAGCTTACAAGCAGGCCCTGAGGAAACCAAGCGATCTCTCCATGCTAGCTCGGGTGCAAGAGATTACGAGGTGCTACACATTCCGCAATCCAGATATATTTCACGTTCCCTATTCTCGGACTAACTACGGCTTACAGAGATTGGAGGTAATCGTGCCACGTCTTCTTAACTATCTGCATCGTCTAAACATTGACATCGAACGAATTTCTTTCAGAGAGCTAAAGGTGATAATGTCTGATATTGATGTTGTGCTTGTGTAACCTGCACTTGTCTCAATTTCCGAGTGTAAAACAATCATTGCCGTGGATTAATATTGTGTTCACTTTTTCTTGTTTGGTGTGTTCTACTTGAGATTTGCTTCCATGTCTTTCTCCCCGATCTTGTACGAAATGTGTTGTTCCTTTTTCACCCTAGTCTTCTATTAGCCAAAAACCAACATGGCTTGTCTCCGATTCTGTACAGTTGCTGCTACTGTAATCCGGGGACGAGGCTCCCCTCAAGCTTCCCTAAGCTTTTTTGCCTCGCCTCCGTCCATCTTGTGTATGGAAAAAATAAAATGAAATGAAATGAAATGAAATGTTTATGTATCAATCACACAAAGAGAGGATAGGTGTTACATCTTTTTCCGGTTTTTATATTTATTTATTTATGAATATATCTCAAAGGCCCTCACAGGCATTACATGAGAGGGGACATCAACATGGGTCACTTAACAAATACGGAAGTTACAAGGAACATACATATTTCGAAGACAGACTCTGTTTTTCGTTCGTTCATCAGTCTTGCTCAAGAAATTGTTCACTGTAGCAATGGTACCCAATGTCACGAAAGGAGTGCTCATCTATCGTTCCGCAAGACTCATTAAAAAGGACTAGTGTTGTATTTCAACACAACATATTGAACTCATGAACCATGCATCATCCTGAGTATAAGTCATCCCAAATACAGATGCTGAATTATTTTAAATGCGATAGACGAGCTGTGCGAAGGGGTACCTCCAGTTAGGATCTTGGGTACTTGAAGCCTGTGGCATTTTCTGTGGGAAAGGCTTGCCAGACCCTCTTCACTGCACAGGCTGGGATGACCATGCTCTTGTTTTTCCCAAGCTTGTGCCATACTCACCTTGCAAACTGGCGATACGCAGTGTATCTGCATCGTCTACACAGATGTACATAAAATATAGTTTAGGCAAATAGGTAACCGGTTACAGTACAGTGTGTGTGTGCAGTGTCATTTCTACATGTACCTGAGAGCAACTGCAGTTTACCTGCCCACACCCTGTACATTACTACACATGCTGTGTTCTTTTAGAAACCAACATTGTTTTACTTTTCACTGAATCTACAATCAGGAACACTCATTATCGCTAAAAACCTACGCTAAAACCTTATGCATAGGGCAATACATAAAAACGTGACTCAGGACACAGCACACTGACAATTACAAATTTGCCTCTATTGGTTTTCTCGAGTTCAGAGTTGTGTACTGTACAGTCTTTTTACGTGCTGCGCCCTGTACTGGAGTTTTTAACGACTTTAATGCAGGACCAAACCAGTTTTGGGCGCCCAAATTTTAACATCGTTCGAGAAGGACACATGTGAGTTACTTGTGAATATAGTCGCTCACAGGTCCGCGCTGCCCACGGAGTTCAATATGCGACCTTCAGAACAGTCATATTGAAGCATAGAAGTTGGAAATCTTCGTGGGCTGTAATGCACTCATACTGCAGTCATTCGGCAGTGTTTTCGAGCTCCTGGCAGCACACGCATTGGATCTCCTTCGGCATTATGACACACCATCCACACCGGCACCATGAACAGCAAGTGCGCATTAAATATCGGAACACGAAATTTCAGAGAACGTTTACGTGTTCGATCACAGTGTGCGTTAAAAAGCTCATCGCTTACCTGAAGACAGGCGGCTCATGCTGTTTGCTCCATCTGTGACCGATGTTCGTAGAGCTCTAACTTCGTCTCGCATTCGCGGCATCGGCGACGTTTCGAAAGCCTACCGAGCTGTTCAGCACGCAGAATTTTCTTCTCGATCGCAGAAACGTCAGAAAGAAGTTCCGGGCTCGAAGTCTCCGCATATCTTCCTTCGACGTCCATATTGAAGATCGCTTTCCGGACGGATGCCGGCGCTCTCACAAACTCACTAACAACAGAACTTCCGGTCCGGGCGCCCAATGAAACGTGGACCTCGTGCTTTCGTCACGCACATGGAAATTGGAGGATGTCCACTACAAAGAGGCTAGATTTCGGCCCCGATTGCGCGAGTTGAGGAGGAAAAGCGAAGCCGGCTTTCAGCTCGCTGTTTGGCAAACTTTGCCGCGGCGCGCAGCCAAAATATTTCGCTTGTGGCTTGGAGGCATATTATACCTTCGTAATAGATGCAAACGAAAGATTTGTCGAACTTCTGGTCAGAGTCCCTTTAACCAATTACAGCGAAAGCGTAATGCTTGTCAGGGAAATGGAAAGCCCCATGAGAGATGGGGATCTGGACGAAATGTCCCCGGACAAATGGTCCCCAGACAAATGGTCCCCGGACGAAATGTCCCCGGACAAAACGTCCCCGAAAATGTCCCCAGATGCCGTCCGGTTGCACAGCCGTTGGTACCTCAAATGTGACAAATATTTTTCATGCTATCATGTGCAGGGTTGATTAATTTAAATCAGCCAGATTTAAATCACCGATTTTAATCGCGATTTAAGTCATGAATATTAATCAAGATTTAAATCACCTCCCTTATGTTTGAATTCGAATAGTAACATAAAACTGGAGACGCTGGGGAAGATGAGACTGAGCCTGGAAATGAACCACAGCCTGAAATATATTAGACTTCAGTGACTTTTAGCGCAAACAGCGTCACGTGACCCCTTCAGTGGCTCTCCGGCACACTGGCAAACAATTTGGTTACACATGACGGGTGGGCATTCCACGAGCGTAGAACTTTTCCAGTTATTTCTTTTTCCCATTACTATTCGGCGTAATTCATAATATATAGTTTTCAAATAGATCTCCATTTGCATTAGCTAGTAACTGTTAGCCGCACTGTTAGAAGTCTAGACACCCTTCTCTGTATGTGCTCAAAAAGTGATTTCGCTACTACGATGTGGCATATGGAAGCCATGAGGTGAAGATCTGTCTTAGAAGACAAAAATCAATATTCATCATATTTAAATGAAAAAGATCTGAATTTGATTTTTTAATCACGATTTTTTACAACCCTGATCATGTGGAGGTTGCGCATCCTATAGGCCGTCAGGGCAGTTTGACTTCTTATTTACGACGTACTGCTCTACGTGCGGTTGGGGCCCATGTAGTTAAAGCTCCCTCTAAAGCCAGTCTGGGGACTCAAGCAATGAAGCATATGTCAAAAGTAGGAGCTTACCAGTTATTGCGACAATGAGTATGGAACTGAACTAACGAAAGCATTTATTTACAATTATTTACATCGCTAAACAAATCTCTCCAAAGTGGGGATGCTGGTCTAGGGACCCATACAATGGAGCATCTCTCAAAAGTAGAACCTTAGCAATTATTTACAGTTATTTACAATACCTAACGTCTCGGATTACTTCAGCTTGCGATCTAGAAGCGGATCGTCCGGGCAACACCTCGTAGAAATTCTTCAATGGTTTTTTCATTGTTGACGTACTGGCTGCAAAGGTTCCGCAACCGTGCTTGCAGCTCCACGGTTGCTGGTTTCAGTGACCGCAGCTGGGAACATTTTGTCCGGGGCCTTTTCGGGGGACATTTTGTCCTACACCCTGAGAGATGAACGTAGGAAGGACAGAACGTCCCACGAACAATCGAATTGATTGATTTACGGCGTGTTAGTTACATAGCGTTCTGCCTGCCGGTGCGGTGGAAGACAAGTTACTCTGGGAGGTAGGACCGGCGAGATGGGGGGGGGGGGGGGGAATGGAGTCCCGGGCCTCACCTTCATTTTCATAGCCAAAACCGGTCACCTTCATAGGAAACCTTACCAACATCTAAGGAGAACCCAGAGAAAACATCCAGACAGCGCAGTCGGGTCACCCCCCAATTTCGATGTGGAAGGCGATGGTCTTAGCCACTAAGTCACGGTGGTAAGGTATATTTGGCGAATTGGGAAGGGACATGTCGGTCATTCGGCCAGTCGAACTAGCACATTTGGAGGTCAAGGGATTACGGCTGTCTCCCGGCCTTCAAAGCATTCGGCGAGTTGGGATTCGGCAGATTGGGAGGACACGCAGCCAAACGGGACGTCGGCTTGCTATTCCAAAAATACATAAATAAATAAAATTAAGAAATAGGAGATAAATGAAACGGACGCGACGGAACAGCACGTTAGTTAGTTGATTATTAGGTTAGTAAAAGTTCGGTGTTTGCATTTTAATGTTCAGGTTAGTCTAAGTGGGCTTTGGCAGTTTCCGCGCAGAAACAGCCATTTCAGAAACAGCCAACAGAAACGCAGATAACATTTATTTACAGTAGTTTATTTTGGAACGGGGACTTCGATCACGTTATTTTGAGATACGGCCAATTTTTCGAGACCGGTTCCCTGGATTTTCCATCTTTCGACAATCCTTGCTAGTTGCACGTTGGATGACCCAAAACCTGTACCCGTCTGTCTTTGGACGGCGAACAAAGAGAGGCCTTCTGAGGAAGATAAGGAAAAGCTCCGGGTCACTGGGGATTCTCCGCTGAACTAGTGTCTACGCTGAACGAAAGGTCTGGTGTAATGTGAAGTACCCTGTGAAAACCATGGAGTGTCTAAAAATATAGTACTGAAGTTTCCGGGTAATCATCAGAGCGTTATGAGACGGAAATCGTGCTCCGAGACCTCGTCGCGCTTCAAGTTCCTTTCATTTTATCTTGTCCATTTATACATAAAGATTGAGTTCAAGGAGTTATTCCGAAATCCTAAGCTGTTTGGAGAAGGCGTTTGATCGAAGACCGCTTGGTCGCAAGCCGTTCGATCGAATACGGTTGATCGACGCCGTTTGTTCGAAAGACGTCTTTTCGAAGGGAGTTCGAAGCTTGCAGCGTGTCCTTAGCACCTCTTTTTCTATAACTTTTGATTCGGACATATGGAGCATGAGGCAATCAGTGTCCTCTCCTTTTTTGTTTGTTTCTTGCTTTTTTTTTCAGCTAAAGAGGGGAAACCACTGGTCATTTGCAGAAAGGTTTTATTGGTAATTCACGAACAGAACAGCCTCCTGGCTTTTTACTTTCTCCCATCCGAAAGGAAATAAAATTGAATAAAACTGAATTGAATTGAATAGAACAATGCGGAAGCATAGCATCCCCCGTAGCTGTAGGACACATACCGAAGAAAATGTCTTCAAGTTGGGAGCAGCCAATAGTCTGTTCTTCTTCTGGGCATCCTTTTCATTGCTGGGATCCGAAATGAGATAGTGATATGTGCACGAAAGGCACTCGAAGTCTGAATGCTGAGAAGGAAATTTCGCCATAGTATAAAATACAGATATTGTATTAACAGCCATATAAAACTTTAGTTCAATCTTGTTTAGAGTATGCAACTGCTCCAACAAAAAAATCAATCAAACGACCGCTGCCGTTTCGATCAAACAGCGTTCGATTAAATGACTTTCGACCAAATGTCCCGCGTTCGATCAAACGGCTTTCGTTCTTGCGGAGACGATTTCTCCGGGGGACATTTTTCCCTGGGGACGGTTCTGCCTGGGGACATTTTTTTCCGGGGAAGAAAATCTGGCATCTCGGGCGAGCTTTGATTATATGAAACGACTTCTCCCTGATCATTCCTTCATTTGGCAACTAGCGCTCATATTCATCTCTGGACACCCCAATTTTGTAATTGCATCTGTGTTGCCCTTCAAGAAGAGTGATTTTCATCATCATCATGATTGATCATCAGTGATTTTCATCATTTTCATTTTCATGATTTCATAAATTTGGCTCACATGGTGTCCAGTTCTTCAGCTTTTCCACGACCGAATTTCACGTTTTCAAGTTACGATTGAATTAACAGAGACCTCAGCATTCAACACAACGAAATCTGGAGTAAAAATTTACGCTTCAGAAATTCTTCTAAAAAAAGAAAGGAATGCATATATTATCCTGTCCCACATAATAAGGAGGCCGAACTGTACTTTTTTGCCACACTCAAACAAGAACCTGTTATGTTGTCAGGTGACCATAGTTATTATTTTACTCCAATGTGTCCTTTTATTTTTTGTCAAATCGTTCCTCTTGGCGTTCAGGAAAAAAAAAAGAGTGTGTAGGGAATATCGCGGCACCCGCTGCGAGGCCTTGACGCTCGACCTTCCCATATCTTTTTTGGTTGGTTTCCGTGTGTTGACCCGAAGCCTTTATAGCCCTTCACCTCCTTTGTACGGTTTTGCAACCTGGTACACCAGAAGAAAAGGGGTCCCCTGTCACTAGGGTTGTCGGCTGACATCATTTTTCTGAGCGGGTGTAAAAGAAAAAGAAGGGAGAACATGGAGTTTTCGGTAAACAAGTTTTCGGTAAAAATAAGAAGTCTGTTCTACGACGGAAATTTTGAAAAGTCTTTTGCACCAACGCCTTGTAAATGAATTCAGATATTTGATAATGCTTACTTACCAGAAATACACATATCAAAATGTCATTTTTGCATGAATAATAGAGTTATTATCAAGGTAAATTGCATGTTGTAAAAACATTTTTGGGACCCCTCATATAGGACCCCGGTTAGCGAATGCTGCCCTTCTAGACCCAGGCGGGTTAACTCTGTTGTGCATTTCTCACACACAAAATATGGACTTTGTCGCAGGCAATGCTATGTACCTCGTAATAATGAGCTTCCCTTCGACAGTTTTTCTTTGGAGTCGAAGTACAAACTAAAAAAGCGCTACGGCAACTTTATCATAGGATGTAGCTAGTACATTTATATGTTCATATTCTGTCAAACTGTATGCCGCTGGCTGCTTCAGGGCGAGTGCCACAAGCGTTTCGGCTTAGACGGGCCTGTTTTATTATATTTGTAGTTTGCTTTCTTGAGTAAAATTATTATTATTATTATTATTATTATTATGTCAGCAAAAAAAAAAGAAAAAAGAAAAAAAGGGAATACCGTTTCGAGCAGTAGATTCTCCAGACTGGCATTGTAAGTGCTGTGTGTAGGCAATGTTTATAGCCTAATTTATAGCCGCTGGTAGATCCAATTGAGAGCCTCCGAGATACCGGCATCCGTACTATCCGATCACACTTGTACGTCGGCAACTCGGCATAAAGTATGCACTAGTAAAACAATACGAAGAGCAACTAAACATTCCATAATCAGTCAGTACAAGCGGTAGTGACTTGTGAAAACAATAATTGTAGCATAAATATATAAGAACAAAAAATAAATAAAAATAAAGTACTCATGTAGCAATAGGAGACAAGCAAAAAGACGTGAATGTCTCGAATCGAACTGCGGACCTTTCGTGGCAAAGTCTGACACTTTACCACTCGACAAACAACGCAGAGGGCGCAGGCCGCCTTAAACTCGCGAGGTCAACCATGCACAATGGGGATTATTTCGCGAGTCGGAGGCGAACGGCGTGATAAGGACGGCGAGCGTGGCGCCATCTAGAGTCGGGAAAATCGTGAATCGGAGTTGCTCCCCGACTGGTATGGCCTCATAAGGTGCCGGTGCGGCTAGTGTGTCATAATGCCGAAGGAGATCGAATGCTTGTGCTGCAATAGGAGCTCGAAAGCGCAGCCGAATGACAGCAATATGAGTGCATTACAACCCGCGAAGATTTCCAACTTCTATGCTTCAATACGACTGTCCCGAAGGTGGCATATTTTGAATTCCGTGGGCAGCGCGAAATTATGAGCGACCATATTCACAAGTAAGTCACATGTGGCCCTGTCGAACGATGTTAAAATTTAGGCACTCAAAATTGGTTTGGTCCTGCATTGAAGTCGCTAAAAACACAGCGCGCACACAGGGTTCGGTCCTGGTTTGAGTAACATTAGAAGCCTTGGCAACGTCCCTTGTGTGGTCTTTTAGTCTTGTCCCACGTCTTTTGTCTGTCTCGCCAATGTAGGTGGCATCACAGGCTATGCACTTAACTTTATATGCAAAGTCTTAATGCCTGATGGGCAGAGTGCCCTTCAAATGGCATATGAAACACCTTGGATAAAAGGAACGCACACCACTGATTTGACTCCTTCAATGTTGTTTTTGACTGTTCTCTGTTGTAGCGATGATGCCACCCGGATAGGCAATGAAACGTTCACTCTCTTTGTTATCAATCTTTGTGTTAAGTCGGTGTTTTCAGTAAAGTATTCTACATTATGAACCTTGTTTGAATGATGTGGCGAGCTTCATACCCTGGGCCACTACTCTAACAATTGCTTGCGGTAATGTGGTGAAAGGGGGTAATGAGCCTTGTAAACAATTTACTTGGCAATAGATTTATTTATCTGTCATAGGATGTAGGACCGTGTGGTTTTACATAACGAAGGGGCGTGTAATTATACAAGACCGATCACCTGAAGGCCTTGCTTCACACTAGGTTAAAATGTGATGCAAATGTAATGTGACAAACGCTGCATGGTGGCGATATGATAGGTTCTCCTCACGAATTGTTGACACGGTTGCGGTTAATCAAGGAACTGCATATCCAGTTAATGGTAAAAGGATCAAATTTTAATGAGGCTAGTTTGGACAAAAAGCGAGCAGTGTCAAAAGCCCTCATAAAATAAAAAAATACTGCACCTACGTGGACCAAGAAATCAAGACAGTTTAAAATGCTGTGACCGAATTATGTTAGTTTTGCCTAAATACCCTTTTCTAAAGCCATGCTGGAATTTAAAAAAAGAAATTGATAGACTCAACATGGTTAACAACGTGCTGGTATATGGTATGCTCCATTTGTCTACAGGGAACCCTAAAAAGTGGAGCTGGTTAGTAGATAGAAGGAGCATAGTTGACACCTCTTCTGCAGACAGAAATTAGCTTGCGACCTATGCCCTTTCAAAGCACCTTTCACACAGATTAACGCATCTTCGTTCCAGCACTTCCACCTTCAAATGTTCATCGCTGTTGAGTGGTCTGTCATTCTTGTAACACAGATCTTAATTGAAATGCAGGTGCATAAGGGATGCTCTGAAAGAAAAGTGTTTGGTTTTAGTCCTCTTAATGTTTCCGAAAACAAACTTCACAGTGACTATTCTTCTGAAATGTGCAACTCCAGAACGAAAGCAAAAAATATCTCTTTGTATCCAACTGAAACATGGCACTTCAATTTAACAATGGCAGTTAAAGATGATGATGATTCAATTTTAATGGCGCATAAGCAACTCAGGCTATAGTGTGCCAAAACCATGGAAAAATTGTGACTATTAAAAATCAGACTATTATACTAAAATATTATAATAAAAATAAACAGTCGAAGAAAAGGCAGAAACAATTGTTGGCATTGTGTGGCTGGTGTCGAGTTTTCCACACTAGGTGTTCAATAATAATGTAAGCTAGATATGCTATATCATCAAAAGTACAGCGGTATACACGCTCAATATGTGGTGGGGATATGTGAAACCAATATAACACATACTTACATTTCGAACTTCCTTGAAAAAGGCAGTCCAGGCAGGGTGTCGAACCGAAACGTTTTTCGTTCCGGTTTTCGTTCCAGTTATATCATAAACGATCCGGTACCGGTTCTGCTCCGGAGCAAAAAAATAACGGTTCATACCGGTTTTTAACCGGTTCCGCTTCTGCTGGGAATATTCATCCCTCCAACAAAAAATCAATGTTACAAAATGTAAACCCGTTTATTCCGCATACATGGTATTTAATATTAATAGACAGCTGTGAAATTGGTAGCTCCTGGTTCCTGTAGGTTACTGTCTGTTCAAATGGGCTTTCTCCTTTCTTGAAGCGCATGCTACAAACGGACTTGTTTGTCGTGATGTCATACGTAAAGTACTTTCTTGCTGGGTTGGAGCGATCGCGTCCCATCCGTCTGTTGCTACTGTCTAGCCAGCAAGCACCACCGCACGAGTACGACGCAAATCGAGGAACACCTTCACTCACAAACGCGCTCGACGGCTCCGTTTTGTTTTCTTCGTGTCCTGTCCACAAAAGAGTTGCCACTTCGCACGGGCTTGCTCTCGCGTATACGTAAATGTATTCAACTTAGCTGCTCTCAAACAAGGGACGCGTTGCGCGACATTACCGATAAAGAAGCCGTTATGCAGCCCTCTTGGGTCGCTGTTTAGTTGAGGAGAGTTTGGGGGGATTATATTAAAACGAACACTACGGCACATTGCTAGAGAGTCACATGTACCTCTAAGTCTGTGTGCGTGCGTGAACGATAAACCATTACAAAGGGAGCCTAAGGGTCATAGTATACCGACATACATTCCACCGTAACCGTAACCCTCGTATAGTATTCATGACATGACTTCAGAGCACACGACGTCTGTTTCATTCGCCTATCCGTAGTTCAAACCAGCGAAGTTTTTTCTTGTACCGAAAACCGTTAAATATATTTTTCGGTTTCCCTCCTGAGCGAAAAAAACGTATACGGTTTCGATTCTGTTCCGGTTCGCACCAAAATAGCGTTTTTTTTTCGGTTTTCGGTTCGCTCCGACACCCTGAGTCCAGGTCTGTCGGATTTGTCAGACTCGATACAAAGCCAGTAAGCACAGTGTGGAATGACTGATTCACCTTTCGAAAGTAGAGGTGCAGCACCCACGACCTTTCGTCATCTCAATGCTTCAGAGCGGCACAGCCTACAGTAAGGAGCCATCAGAAGGGTCACATAAAGTATAACTGGGTTCATGAAGCGGAGGGTTCTGTGGGATACGTAAGAAAGCATACGTGTTACAGAACAGCAACGAGAATGATCGGATACACTTGCATGGTTTTGAGTGCGTAGACTTAGAACTGAAAAATAAATGTGCTAACCTTGTTGAAACTGCTTTTCCGTCAGAACCACACGAGAGCACACTTGGTTTCTTTAGATGAAGGTACAAAGAATTCAACTTCAGCATTTGGAGTACATCATCAGGTCCCGATGCTCCTTTGATATGCAGCAGACAGAATTTCGCTGAGGCGAGTGACTGCCGTTGCGGTTCGTTGCCTCGCAGCAGATCAAGAACAGTACGCCGCAATGATAGGTGAAACGTTCAGAATATGGCGAACAACTCCAACACCAACCCAATGACCCGAAAAAGGCAGGATGAGCCGGGAACCACACAAGTTCGCAAGCTCGTCATACGGCAGCCATTACAGCTGACCGGATACGGAACCATATGGAACGCAAGACAACAGAACGCAGATTGAAAATGCAATCGTAGAACCTGTGTTAAATGCAGGGTATATTTTTTCTTTTTGAGACTCTGTAACAAAAACATATTAACATATAAATGCCATTTCATTAAGGGAATTGACGGGGTATTGTGTGACCACGTGACGCGTTTGAGCCAATTGTGGGTGTTGCCAGTGGCCCTCATGTTGACGTCATTTTGATGATGGGCCGGGGTGGATATTCTATATAAACGTATGTTTTCTCGGTTTGACGCTAGGCGTGCTGCACTCGGATGAAGTCGAATGTTTAAAATTCGAGTTTAGAGAAACTGTGGGGTTTTAATGCGTGAATTTTCGCATGAAGAGTCCTTGTTGGGTGCTTTATCGACTGCAAGTACGAAAGAGCACCCACAACTTCTGGTCAGAGTCCCTTTAATTGCAACCGTATCGCTCTGGGGGCTTTCGTACCGGCGTACTTCGGCGCAGTTTGATTGACTCTGACTGCTCTACCTGCGGATCCGTGTCCCCCAGTCGCGGTGTAATGTCATGCGACACATACAAGGGCACTGTAAACTCTTCACATGGTACAACAGAGGGTGGTTTCTCACTCGCTTTCCTGAGGTGATCAGCGTGAACAAACCTTGTGTGATCATTTACACGTACAAGGTACGTGACTGACGATTTCACTTCCAATACTTTACCCAAAGACCAACGTACCCGTTCCCCTCGCACAGACTTTACCCAGACCTTCTCGTCCTCTTGAAAAAAATTTCGACGTCTTTTGTCTGCTCGTTTCTTTACAGCTAACATTCTTTCTGCTATCATGCTCCCTGTATCAGGCTTTAACATGGTCACTCTAGTTCGCAACGTTCGACCTAAAAACAATTCTGAAGGTGCTTTAGTGGTGAAAGAGTGTAGCGTGGTGCGGTAAAAAGAAAGTTATCTAGCCGAGGTTGCATAAATCTATTCGTCCCTCTTTGCTTATCGCTAACTAACAGTGCCAACAATGATGTTTTTACAGTTCTGACGGCGCGCTCTGCGGCCCCATTAGATTGAGGGTGATACGGCGGAGCAAAAACATGTTTGACTCCGTTGCGCTGCAAAAATGACTGAAATTCTTGAGAGCGAAACTGAGGGCCGTTATCTGAGACCACCACATATGGCAGTCCGAAGGACGCAAAGATCGATCTGACTGCTTCTACAGTCTTCTGAGCAGTGGTAGATCTCATTATCTTTACCTCCAACCACTTCGAATAGGAGTCAATTACAAGAAGGAAGGTTCTGCCATCCTTTTCTGCAAAATCCATGTGAACGCGCTCCGATGGTTTGGCCAGGGCTGCAGGGGACCCGGCGGCAAAGTTGGACGTACCATCTGACACACGCCACACTCCCTTACTGCTGCTTCCAGCTGTTGATCTATACCGGGCCACCAAACTGTGCTTCGCGCGAGGCCCTTCATTTCTGAAATACCTATGTGCTCAGCATGCAACACGGTAGGGACCTCATCCCATAGTGAACGGGGGGGGGGGTATATGTTTAATCACACAAGAGGAGATGTCAGCCAGGCAAGTGCCGGCTTGCTACTCCTTAGAAAAAGAAAGAGAGAAAAGAAGAAAAAAAAACAGGTGCGGGAGAAGCTGCGATGGGAACGATGTGCTGCGGGCGGTGAGGCTTGCCGCATGTGCTTCAGAGGGTGGTCATCATTTTGGTGGCCTTGAGGTACTCGAAGAGTGCCTTGGTAACATCCCGTTGCCAAGGGCGCGGGACAGGCCCAAGGAGCGTAGCGAGCGAGAGGGGCTGGTGGCCCAAGGCTTGGAGGCGTCGGGCGAGGGCGGCACAGGGCGCCGAGAACGTCGGGCACGTTAGCAGGATGTGGGCTACGTCAGCGATGGCGCCGCAGGCATCGCAGTTTGCGTTGCCGCGTCTGCCCATCTTGTGCAGGAGTGACGGAGTGTAGGCGACGTTAAGGTGGAGGCGATGAAGGAGGGTTTCCTCGGCCGTGGTAAGGTGTTGGGTGGGGTAAAGTTGCATCGCGGGGTCGATGGCTCGAAGAAAGGTGTTGCATCGAATAGCGTCCGCAATGAAGTGGCGGGTTTCAGAGGCAGACCATCGACGGATTTGAAGGTGGCAAGCTGATGCCGTGAGCGGTAGATTTGCGATGGGGCTGTCACAGCTATGCGCGTGCCTTGCAGCAGCGTCGGCACCGGTATTCCCAGGGAGGCCTATGTGGCTGGGAACCCACTGGAGCCAGACGGTATGACCGGAGGCGAGAACGGAGTTGTATGACGAGATAGTCACTGCGTGGAGGTCGTTGATCGTCTGGGATCCGTGTGAGCTGACGACCTCCAACGCTGCCTTACTATCTGTAAAGATGGACCAGTTTCCCTGTGGGGAGATGGAAATGTGCTCAAGCGCCGCGTACACGGCAAAAAGTTCAGCCTCCGTGGATGACGTCTCGTTTGCAAGTTTAACGGTGCGCTCGATGTCCTCGTGGGGCACATAAAATGGTGCGCTCGCAGTGTCAGGTACGACCGACCCGTCGGTGTAAACTGCTAGCCGCTGGTCATGTAGCGTGGAGAGGTGCTCCAGGGCAAGCTGACGTGCGACAACGGAAGGAGTGTCATTCTTTCGCCCAAGGCCGGGGATAGTGGAGCACACGAAGGGACGGTCGAGGGCCCACAAAGGAGGGGCAAAGGACACGGTAGAAGAGGGCTGGGGCACAACCACCCGCAGGCGGTCGACAGCGCCACCAAAGGCAGAGCGGGGCAGTCACTTCCTATGAGTCGGAGATAGTGGAAGGGGTGGCGCGTTAGGATCCGCGTGTAGACTCGAAGGGTCTCCCTGTCACGCAGGATGTTTGCAGGTGGTTCACGTGCCTCCGCAAGGACTGAGTATGTTTCGGTCGTCTTAGGCAAGCCCAGACACACTCGAAGGCTGCGGGCCTGGATATTGAGGAGCTCACGCTCGCCAGTCCTACTCAGGCCGTGCAACACCGGGAGGCTGTTGCGCAGCAGGCCTAACACGAGGGAGTGGTGTACTCGGCGCAGGTCGTCACAAGACGGACCCCACGGCAGTCCAGAGACCCGTCGCAGGACGTTCGCAAAGTTGGACGTCTTGGCCGAGAGTACCTTGATGTGGTGGGACCATGACAGGCGTTTGTCAGTGATTACGCCGAGATATTTGCAGTGCGGCACGAATTGGAGAGGGGTTCCAGAGACATGAAGAGGGTAGCGGCCGAATGATCGCCCGGTAAACGCCATACCGACTGTCTTGCTCGGGGAGACACGCAATCCCTTATCGGCAAGGTATACCACGATGGTGTTGAGGGCGTCTTGTAGGCGCTGTTGAATGGCGTCACGTCGCATGGCAGAGGGCCATATGCAAATGTCGTCAGCGTAAATTGTAATGCTGGGATGCTCAGACAGGTGCGTCGGGAGTGAAGCCATGATGAGGTTGAATAGGAGCGGACTTAACACACTGCCTTGCGGTACGCCGCGATGGACAGGGAACGGGGCTGTGTCACCTTGCGTGGTGCGCACAAATAGAGACCGATCCGACAGGAAGTCGCGCATCCACGCCGTCATGCATGACCCGACACCCGACTCTTGCAGCGTTGCGACAACCGCGCTGTGGAGGACGCTGTCATAGGCCTTCATGACGTCCAGGAAAACAGCGGCTGTGAGTTGGCCTTCAGACTGTGCTTGTTGAACGCTAGACACGACATCAACCACGTTGTCGATGGACGATCTTCCCTGCCGAAAGCCCGCCATGGCTTCAGGGAAGTACCTCGTGGTTTCAAAGGTGGTGAACGTGGGATAACTACTCGATTGAGCCAAATGACGCAGCCCAAATCTACCGTCAGTTCTTCTCTCCAATCAAAGTATGGTTTCAACTCATCGGGCACGTGCTTAGGCCATCCCCCCAGAACAAAGTCTCTCACAACCACCAAAACGTTCTTTTTTAGTTTCCCGCTCAATATCTTTCGCGGTGAGCGGAAAGTCTTGCAGGGGCGCAGAGTAATGTATTCTGTCTTCCACGCCCATGCTACCAACAGCCAGCAACGGGAGCCGCGAGAGGCCATCAGCATGGCCCAAAAGGCTTCCTTTCTGGTACAGTATGTTGTAATTATAGATAGCTAGTATTTGACGCCAACGATGCACTCTGGCAACGGCCACGCTACTAGAATGGCGCATGGGGCTGAACAGTGAAGCAAGAGGCTGGTGATCCGTCAGGATCGTAAACTTTCGTCCTAGCAAGTACTTTTCAAATTTTTTTACTGAAAAAACAATAGCGAGGGCTTCTTTTTCCAACTGGAAGTACTTGCATTCACTATCAGTCTGGGAACGTGATGCAAAGGCTACCGGCTTATCGCAGTCATCCACAATGTGCGATATTACGGACCCCACACCATATCTCGACGCATCGCATGCTAAGCGTATTTCCTTTTTGGGGTCGTATAGCTCAAGTACTCGATTCGTACACAACAAGCGTTCGCACTCTTTGAAACTTCGTTTGCAATCTCGCGTCCACTTCCATTCCATGTGTTTCCGCAACAACGCGTGAGCGGTTCCAAAACAGTCGCGAAACTGGGCAAACATTTTCCGTAAAAATTAAGCAGTCCCAAAAAGGCCCGTAATTCAGTGACATTCTTGGGCTTTGGAGCATTTAGTACAGCTTCCATCTTCTCCTTTGCCGGGTGAAGTCCCTCGCCGTCTATTTCGTGCCCAAGGTACTGCGCAGCGGGCACAAAAAATTTACACTTTTGCTGTTTGACTCGTATACCATGCTCTTGTAGCCTTTGTAGTACTTTTTCTACTCGTCCCACACACTCTTCCCGATTTTTTCCACACACTATAACATCATCAATATAGCAGGCTGTCCCTGGGAGACCTATCAAAATTTGGTCCATAACCGACTGGAACATTGCTATGGGGCACTGGCTACTCCATATGGCAACCTCTTAAATCTGAACGAGCCAAGATGCGTATTGACTGTGCATAACTCTTGAGCATGGCGATCCAACTCCAGTTGCAAGTACGCTTTAGCGAGGTCGAGAACTGTGAACACTTTTCCTCCCGACAGGCAAGAAAATATATCAGGGAGCGGTAGCCGCTAGTGGTCTATTTCAGACCAATTTAACCTACTTTGCAGCCAGTCCCTTTATTGTGCGAGAAGGCCTTGCCCGGTCACCTTCATGCTCCCGCACAGTCTTGCCTGCTTTACACACTCTAGCAAAGTGCCCTATTTTGCCACAGTTGTAACACTCACTATTCTTAAACGAACAGTTATGAGGGCTATGCTGTGCTCCACACGTATACAGCACGTTTGCTTAGTTCTGCCATGGTGTTGCCGTGTCACTTTACCTTGCTCTGGCGACGCCTTCCGTTGCCAGTGTACTTCTGACGGTCCTGGTCAGATTCCTGGAAGTAAGGAAGCATTGTTCAAAGCAGATTAATTGAACTATGCTGCTGTGTCGACTCCGTATCTCTGCCCCCCATGCAAAACAATGTCGGGTTTCACGGGTACTGTGGATGTAGTTGGTGCTACCATGAAGGAGAGTACTATGCCTCAGCCATGGACCCTATCACCCCAAGAGAATCGACTGGTGAAGCATCAGTGAGAGAGATTCAGCAGTCATTAAAGGACAACCTCTAATGTCTGTGGATATAAAGGACCAGCTGCACTAATAAACATGCCATATTTTGAATTTGCACACGGTGTTCTTGGGCGTTGTGCGGACTGCCACAGGTACGTGGCTGTGTGAAGCCAAAGAAGCATTCTGCAGGTGTTTACTTTTACTCGTCACATAAATTGTAGTTAGAAACTAGCAAAGCAAAATAGACGCCGTTTTTGCAGTTGAGTAATATGGACAGGTGAACATTCTCCGGAAGAAAGTATGTAACTACAAGATCAATAATTACCTAATAATGATTAATTAACTCTTTAATTATGGGATTTCGCATAAAAGCGAGGAAACGGAAAGGAATATGTTCCTCGTTGAAAGACATTCCATGTGGAAATATGTGTTAAATGCGCACCTGTGTTGAAATGTTCATCGCTCAATTTCGCTATGCAAATGAGCCGAAACAAGAAATACGCAGTTTGCAAACGCAGAAACGATGCGACCTTCGCCTTATCCGGGTAGAAGAGCGGTCTATCTGGCCATTAGCTCCTACATCAATTAGTTTCATCGCTCCAAATTACGTGGCCCTCCCACTTGGGTTGCATATCGCTCTTTCTGTGCCAGAAACGTGCTTAGTTCATGTTCCGGCTCATTTGCAGAGCGAAATTCCGCGACAGATATTTCAACGCATGTGCGCGTTTGTGTGTTTTTTTCAACATGAAATTACTTTCAACGCCGAATAGATCCCGTTCTGTTATTTCGCCTTTGCGAGAAGTCCCCTAATTAAAAAGCTAATGAACTTTAGGTAATTCGTGATCATATAGTTGCACGATTTTCTTCGAGCGAATGTTCGCCTGGCCATATAACTCAGCTGAAAAATGGCATCTATTTTGCTCTACTAGTTTTTAATAAAAATGTTGTAGCGAATAAAAACAAACACCCTGTATGTTTGCAAGAAACAAACAATAATCATCATTAGCAGAAGAATAATGACGCCACGAAGCTCTTTATCGAAACCACCAAAGGACTTCAGAGAATATAGCTCTTGGAAGCCCTCAGAATGGAAAGGTTGGTTACTTTTCTAAGTTCACCCATGTATATAGGGTATCCTTACTGAAAACTTACATCAGATCTGGTTGAAGCAACTGATTCAAGATAAACTGTTGCACGAGGAAGCTGAAAAGGCTGAAATATGCCGAGAAAATTATGAAGTGACAATGAGCAATAAATTGGAAGGTTTATTGTAAGAATGTGAGACAGTTTGGCTGCAAATGAAGACACTATCTATGCGAACTCGTTTAAAAGAAAGAAAGGTGCATCAAAAAGAAAGCTAAAACAATGAAAACGCCACTCTGCTTCATTAATTTCTGATCCAAAGTTGATCCACACTAACAGGTATGAAAACAGGTATACTACAAATATCCAGTGTACATACAGCAACAGTGACAACGCCATAAGGAGATAATATGTGACACAATTTGAAGCAGGCAAAATCTGATACATGCATATGAGAAATCACCAACGTACGTCACTTATCCACCTTCTCATCTAATTGTCCGACAAAGTAAGTCCGTCTAGTGCAAGCAGGATGATGGCACATCATGAAGGCACTTCAGAGAACTATGGATAAATATCGGGTCACTAGAACACCTCTTCGTTCGCTTGGGAGTTGAGGATCAAGCGTCCGAAACACGCCGCTTACCTTTGTGCTAACAGAGCTCGTGCACGGGTTCAGGAACAAAATGCGTGACGGAGGACCTCACTACACAAATGCAAAGACGTTCAGATTTTCATACGGTCGGCGGAGCTGAAGGGCAGGAAGCACCATCTAATTTACCAGACTGCATCTTAGATCCTACACGCCAACAGACGTTTCCAAGTTCAAAACATATTCTGAATCGAAGCCGATGGCGCTCGGTCGCATACGACGACGAGAGCGTTGTGGCTGTAGTTTCGTTTTGACAGACTGGCAAAGCTGAAGCCACTGATCTCTACAGTAATAGGCTGGATAGCGGATTGAGGGTGCAACCGTACGGTCACCGGCCGCCATCTTGCGAAGCTCAAAACATTGCCGTCCGGGACTCAGCTGCATATTCTGCATGCGCCTTTGCGTAGCATTTTTGTGGTGTCATGCCCGCCTGCTGTGGTTATGGGTGTACTGTCCGTACTGGCAAGGCACCGGGGACGACATTTCACAAGTAAGTGACTTAGTTTTACAAATAAATGTGATTTATTAGTCCACGAGTGGGGCGACAAAACGTTGCTGTTGACGCATGTGCGCGGCACTTTGTGACTCGTATCTCAAGATCTAAACGTTAAACTTTAAGCAGTACGTTATCTAGATAGTGTCATTGTGATAGTCCAGACTTCCTGCAGTTCACGGATATGGTCTCGGCACGCAGCAGGCGTTGAAGTGCGCTTGTCAGGTGTGGTATTCACGGCTCAGTTTGTTGGTCACGCTATCGACGATTGCTTGCTTGGATCAGCCTTGTCACCCCTGCCGTAATTGATGGCATAAATTGTTCAATGCAGGTTACCTCACAGCCGCCCAGAAGATTTAAAGTGTGTGGTGAATGCCAGGCGAAAGGACTGGACGCCGTCGAGGACATCACTGGTCTGCAGCAAACATTTTAAAAACAGGTGCTTCGACAGAACGGGCCAAACCGTTCGACTGAGCCCTGACGCTGTGCCCAACAAGTTCGACTTCGCAGAACACCTCCAGAAAGTAATAATGCATGCGTCATATGTAGAGGCCGGATTTAGATGCACTAAAAGCTGGTTGAACACACATGAAAAATTCATTAATCTTGCTCAAAATATGCACCTCGAGAAATTCACTTGCTAGAAATATAATTGCTAATATTCACTCTAGAAAAACATGCAATAAATTCACTGGGGCAAAAGTATCTTACTTTATGTAGTGTACAAAAAGCATGCAGAGTTGAAAGCATAGATCGAGAAATGACCCGTCAAAAGGAACTCGTTACGAAGTTACCGTGTGAAAAATGTAACTAAGTTAATAACGAAGTTATTCATCCTTAAACGTAACTCACAGTTACGGAGTTACTTAAGAAAAAGAACGAGTTACTCCCAAGTTACTTCGGACACAAAATAGCACTACACAGGTGCAGCGCGTGTGAGCAGTTGAGTTCGACCCTGAGTTGCCCGCGTTGAGTTTTCTTTTATGTCCAACAATTCGAACGCTTTGCATCTTATTGCCTGTGGGCACAGAATGGTTCAGCTTCATTTCAATAGCAGCAGTTCTTACTTCCTGAATAAAATACTGTCATTGACTGGACATCACGTTTTATGACATAAAATGCCATGGAAGAACCGGAGAGAAAGCAAGGAAATAAGTGGACGTGAGTGAAAAGCGAATTAAAAGTAACTTGGAACGTGGCTTAAGTTACTTTGCCAAAGTTACTTGAAAAAGAAACGAGTTCCCCTGAAAGTTACCACGGTGCAAAAGTGGCGAGTTAAGTTGCCAAAAAAAAAAGGAACTTAGTTACGGTAACGAGTTACCTAGAACTCTGGTTGAAAGTGTGTATTTGCATGAAAATCTAGCCTCTATGAATCACGTTCCCTAGTTTCAAGCGATGGTTGATGATTGCAATCAGTACTGCATGAAGAGCACCTTAAAGCTGCAGCTAGTCCAATATGTGAAAACACTCCTGAATTATGCATTCATATGCAGTTAAAAGCCACTCCATATTGGATAGGACAGGACAATACTTAGATGGGAGTAGTATAGTTTAATACAGCATAATAACCGTGCCTGTATAAGAACCATACGGCATAAGAACCATACTGTATAACAACCACTTTTTTCTAATCCAAGATGGCCGATTCTAATCCAATTCTAAGCCAACACAATCCAGTTCTAAGCCAATACAATCCAGTTCTAAGCCAGCACAATCCATTTGTAATCCATCACAAGCCAATCCAAAGCCATCTGATTGGCCGCCATTAGCCCCGCCCACTTCACGTTGATTGGTCCACGCCAAGCCTACTGATCTTTGATTAGCTGACCGTAGCTCCGCTCTTTATGCTAATTAGTGGGCTAGTACCGCCCAGTTCACGCTGAATGGCCCGTGCTAAGCCTACTGATCATTGATTGATTGACTGTAGCTCCGCCCCTTTATGCTAATTACTCGGCTCTGCCCACTTCACGCTGATTAACTGAGTTAATCTGAGCTGAGTTAATTAGCTTTACGCTAATTAACTGGCTCTGCTAATTGGTCCATTCTAAGCCTACTGATCACTCTCCACATTTTCTAGACTTTCTAAGCCCTCTGATTGGCCATCCCCAATTTAAGCCTACCGATTGGCCCATTCTAAGCCCACTAACTAAACCCGCTGAACATAGCCTTCATTAGCGCCCGTAAGATGGCAGCGACCTCGCTGCGGCTTTATCTCAGATGTTCAAACTTCTCTTGTGGCGTGCAACTTTCCGCCCACTTCATGCTGATTGGTCCATTCTAAGCCTACTGATTCAGACGTCTAAGCCAAAGCCTACTGATCACCGTCCCAGACTTTCCTGACGCTCTGATTGGCCGCCCCCAATGTAAGCCTACCAATTAGCCCTCGCTGGCCTGTTCTATGCCCACTGACACCAGATGGTGCAACTCTTTACTGGCTCTGCCCACTTCATGCTGATTGGCCCTTCACAACGATTGGTCCATTCTAAGCCTACCGATGGCTGGCCCTGATTGGTCCACGCTAAACCTACTGAACGGTGATTGGCTAACCTGAATTTGTCGGCACCAGGCAGCAACTTCAGACAAGACACACGACAATTGTTGATTTCAACCTTTATTTGGTACAACGCCCTCCTTGTCCAGTTGTGGGTTGGTTCAGCTGCATCAGAGAGATCATTGGTCCCGGTCATCTCTCGCGCTCATTGATCACTCAGTTCCCTCGGTAGATTCCAACCGTTATTGGTTCATGTAACTGCAAGTGGTCTGCTCGTTAGTCCATCTGACTGCAAGGGGCCGCTCACCCAGCTCCTTGTTGGTTCTAGTTGGTCACAGCTCCCTCATAGGCTCCAACTCCGATTGGTCCATCTAACAGAAAGTGGTCACTCACCCACTGCTATGGATCCATTGAACTGCAAGCCACTCATTGGTCACTCACACTCATCTCTAGATGAGATAACTTTAACTGTGGGAGATTGTAACTTTTACCATAAGATAAGTTTAGCGGGGGGGGGGGGGGGTCATACGCTGGTAGGCTCCAACTGCTATTGGCCCGTGCTAACCGCATGCCTCCACCCTGCTGCTCATTGGTTCACAACACGCATGCTCTGACGGCGTCGAAGAAGGTTCCCTACACATTTAATAGAAATTATGCTATTGGTCCAGCTGCGTCATAGGGCACGGCTTGGTTCTGCTGTGGCTGGCCGTGATTGGTCCATGCTACTTACCTCGTGGCGCAACTCTTTACTGGCTCCACCCACTTCGCGTTGATTGATCCATTCTAAGCCTACTGACTTCTAAGCCAGTCCACGCTAAGCCTATTAATCACCCTACCAGGCTTTCTAAACGCTCTAATTGGCCGCTACCGATTGGCCCTCACTGGCCCGTTCTAAGCCCACTGACACCAGATGGTGCAACCCTTCACCAGCTCTGCCTACTTCGTGCTGATTGGTCCATTCTAAGCCTACTGACTTCTAAGCCGAACCACGCTAAGCCTACTGATTGTCCCTTCACACTGAAGCCTACCGATGTCTGGCCCTGATTGGTCCACGCTAAGCCTACTGAACAGTGATTGGCTAGCCTGTCGCTCCTAAACCACAATGCAGCAGCTTCAGACAAGACACACGGGTACAGCAGCCTTCTGGTCCAGCTGCATCAGAGAGATCATTGTGCACGCACGTACTCAAGCTTAAAAAAAGGAGACTCAACCCAAGCTGAGTATGAAGAAACACAATTTCACCATTGGTCCCCTCAGAATATTCTGTTCAAACAGAGCCAGCGCACGCGACACAGCTCGTACGCAGAGCACAACTGGAAGCACCCTTAGAAATTCAGTGCACAACGTCGCACTATATGAACGAGTTCATCTCGGGAAAAAAATGCGCTCACCTTCGCAGACGGCCACATAGATTCACGAGCACCATGGAGCAATATCTAAAACATGCGTGGACAGCTCACGCGACTTTAGCCAGCCCGTGTTTACCCATATTGCAGTTTTAGACTTCAACATAAGATATTAATTAAATCGAACACCAAGCACAGTGATGCTATGTCGTGACTGACGCTCCAATGCTTATTAAACAAATTGCTCGGTGCTATGCACGCACGTACTCAACTCAAGCTGAGTATGAAGAAACACAATTTCAGATTGCTCTCTCCCCGAACATCCCGTGCAGTGGCACCTTCGCGTTCCTTCCCTATACTGGAAGCAGCAATATTAAGATCGTCGCACTATGAACAAGTTCATCTCATGAAAAAAAAAATTGGCTTACCCCATCACACCGGTTTGACGCACGTAGATTCTTGTCGCGCGACGCGCTACAACAGGGTAGGGAAAATACGGGCGCGTGGACAGCTCACACGATTTCAGCCTGCCCGCGCACACCTCACAACATGCGCCCACACACCAAAATGTTGCGCACCTTCCAGGCACCCACATGTGGACCACTTACCGTGCCAGCCGCACGGACACGCGATTTGCGGAGCGAAATCGCAAAATTTGCGGAGCGAAATGTCGCTCCGCAAATCGCGTGCTTGTGAACGCGCCTTTACGCAAAATCGAGCGAGAACGAGGAGTCTCAATTCTATTCAAAATATCACGTAATCTCAATGAAGTCCTAAAGAGGTCGGAATACGAAGACATTGTACCTGTAGATATCTTTCAAGCTCTCCTTCAGCTATGCGTGCCGGTCTAGCGGTGGAATCAATGTTGTTGTATGATTTACGAAGCGAGCGGTCGGTTTATCTTTCCAAGGATTGAGTGAAATGGTACAGCGCTTTCGGTAAATAAACGTTCAGTTGCATCAAAAATATATGGATGATCTCAATGTGCGTAAACAATGAAGAAGAGGATGTCGAAACAAATGTCGGAGGATAATCCCCTCGAATATCTTCAGTGTTTCTTAGAAATCTGCACCATTATACCAGTCCCACGTCTCACCACAACGCACAAAAGCCAGAACTTGTTTGAGCACGATGAAACAAGTCATTATATGGCACGCGCGTCATTTGTATAAAGGGGAGCGGGACTTGTTTGATCGCGCAGAACAATTTACCTTGTTGTAGAACATCGCCTGATGCGCTGGAAACACCATGCAGAACCCGCCAGGGAACTCAAAAAAACGTCTTTTACTAATAGCCAGAACTTGTTTGAGCACGCTGAAACGCGCACGCACTGTGATGCGTGAAACGGTTTTCTTCTTTCCATAATGCTCGGACTTGTTTGATCGCGCAGAACGTTTGGGATATGATATAAAATTGCTTTAAGAAAGTGTGGTAACCTCTACACAAACTATAGTCGCTTAAGCGATGAATAAGCAATATCTTTTTATAACCTTCCTATTCATATTCAGCTAGAACTATGTAATCTCACGGTTCAGTTGTTCAGTGTATTACTTGTTACCTTGTACGCCACTCCTTCTATGACATTTTTAATGTCAGAAGTATTCTTAACAAATAAATACATGCTAGAGTCTTATCTATATAGCTTCTTATCCATCACACCGGACGGCATTTTTTTTCTCTTAAAACAGGAAATACATTTATTTTACTGATGCTTACAGATGAGACGTGCGCACTTTCACTGGTCACTTTTTCTTCGAGTGAGTAAATATGATTGCGAGCGATCCATCCATGAGTCTCTCCTCCAGTTTCAGACCCGGTAATTCACGCATTTCTTGCAACCCTTCATCTGTGAATAGCTTTCCATCAGGAGTTCGCCTCCCCATGTCGACCTTGCCTAAGTGCAACACATCCAGCCTTTCATTCTCCGGAACAATGTCCCCATCACCGGGTTTATCCGACTTTTCGAAAACAGACGACTTCTCAGTTTCTACGCACACCGAACGAACTGAAAATGATAACAACTGTTACCTCCTCATCTTGAAGACAATATAGTGAGACGTACCTTCCTCGTCGTGCGCTTGACCCAAAGTCGACCGACGGATGGAACTCAAATGCGCCCTTGGAGGGTGGTTTTGTTTACATATTGTTTACATTTACATTTACATATTGTTTACATTTTGTTTACACAATCATGCAGGAACGGCACGATGCGCGCGCGCGAAGGACATTTGGAACTTCTTGGAAACTGCATAAGCGAACCCTTCGTTTTTGGTTAGAGAAAGCTTGTTTCGGCAATGAGCAGGTGGATACGTGGGCTCATAGGGATATTTTTTTTCTTCGCATAGCGTTCTGTGATCGCTGTTTACTTTAGTTTTAATACGCGCGGCCTCGGAAAACATGATCTACGAGGTGACCCAGTTTCTCGGAGAAAGCCTATTTACATCACCTTGACGCAACATTTTTTTCCGCTAGGGTCCGCCATGACGGGTGGAAGTGCGTTTTGATAGAAAACAGATGGCTCGAACACATCTTCAAGGTGACCCAATTTCTCGGACCTGCAACCTTGCTGAAACGAGCGAGCATTGATATAAAACAGATGGTCCCAACCGGAGAGGTATATTACGCGCCTGTGTTTCGGCTATCTAGTTGTCCGTGCGCCTGGCACGGTAAGTGGTCGACATGTGGGTGCCTGGAAGGTGCGCAACATTTTGGTGTGTCGGCGCATGTTGTGAGGTGTGCGCGGGCAGGCTGAAATCGTGTGAGCTGTCCACGCGCCCGTGTTTCCCTCACTCTAAACCTAAACATTTAAAATTTTCACCCTCTATTTCAGAAGTTACCTTGTAACCTATGGGCAATACCCCCTATAAACGCTACACAGATCACCTATAAAAAGAGGTTACTATCTCCGAACCGCCACACCGACGTAAAAGTTACAGTTTCGCCAGGCATGGCTGTCTCCAAGACGCTCGCCTCTTCACAGACGCTACAGAACGAATGGTGCTCAAAATGAGCTCTCATCAGTGCAGAACGCATACTGTCATCCGGAACATACAGCTATAATATACGTAATTCATCTAAGGGCATCCGGTGGCGAAAACGGAGTGATTACTACATGTACAGATTCACATGCACAACAAATGAAATAAATAAATAATTGCAACTGGAGCATATGTATTATTTAATTGGCAAACCTGTAACTACAACTGAGGCAAGAGCACGAGGACGTCACAATACCAACACTTCAGCTGTGGTGGACGACGCCTCACGTTTGTTGCAACTTCCTCTCCAGTACACCGAAAACATTTCTATACCTTTCTGATATGTCAGAATCACACATCAGCGACGCGGCTATGGTAAATCAGAAGCACACGATGAAGAAAACACAAGGATGACAAAGGACTAAGCAAATGACGGACGTAAGACACACACGTACACCAGGGATTTCCCTACACCCCCCTCAGGGGGGGTGTACACCCTCCCTGCATTTTTGCAACACCCCCCCTGAAATTTCTCAGGTGACCCCAACCAACTCGGCCACCAGCGCGTTCTAGCTGGTAGCGAGTCCGGCGCAGCGAATTACATCATGTACTGTCAAACTTGGGCTGTAGGACCACAGCAATGCAGATGATTGTAGCATGCATTTCTCTAAAATCATTTGAAAGTGACTGTTCAATATGCATATGTATAGTGCGCGCATATACGAGCAAAAATGCGTGCGGGCCCGCAAACTCCATGTGGATCATGAAGAACCAATTGCGCCCAACTCAATCAAGCGAGGTATTGTGCTTTTTTCCTCTAAGGTTTTCACCGTTTGTTGCTAGGTATTCATTTAGCTTCGTGAGACAAGGTGCTAGTATTTTTTCTTTGTCGGTCGTGTCATTATGCATCTTAATGTTGAAATGCCGTTCATAATGAATCTGTATTCTAATGTAAAACGGGAAAGCTGTGCAGATATGTCACCATTGTGCCACGATTCTTTCCGTGTCTAAGAAAAATTCCGTAAGCGGAACCTTGACCAAGCATAACCCCCCCTCCACCTCACCCCCCCATTGAAAGCTCGGCACCCCCCCAGCAATGAATTTCTGGGGAAATCACTGGTACACACTGTGTTGAACCGTTGAACCGTGTTAGAGAGAGACAGACTGTGCTGTGATTAGCGTTCCTAGACTGTCCCGCAAAAACGTAACCACGTCAACTTTGTAGTGAACATACCGTAGAAATACCCTGATAATGTTCCGTCACTTGACCCTTGTGCATTCTTCACAATCCTGAACACGATCCGCAGTTCGTACAGACGCAGAGACACAATAACGTAACGCACACTTATCCGACACTCTCGTACTGAATGATTGAATGTGCGGCTTGAACGAGAACACAGTGACTTTTGAGCAGTACCTTTTATACAGGTTACCTTGCAAAGAAACAAGAAAAACAAACGAAGGAAATTCAAACGCGGAATTGGTTTAGAAGTTACCCGTTCCTATAAAGGGTACATTTATAAGTTACGACGATTAGATTTCCGTTGAACACTGAAGTAGCCTCTATCGCTTCTCCGGTGTCACGTTACAAGTCGTGTTTAACCTTTAAATAGAGGTACCGGACGTGTAACCTATACGCTATTCGGAAATCTACGTCTATATAAAGGTTACACATTGCTAAAAGTTACAATAAAGTGTACCGAGTTAACAGTGCCTGCTGTAGCGCGTCGCGCGACAAGAATCTACGTGCATCATACCGGTGTGATAAGCTAAGCCTTTTTTTTTTTATGAGATGAACTTGTTCATAGTGCGACGATCTCAATATTGCTGCTTCCAGTATAGAGAAGGAACGCGAAGGTGCGACTGCACGGGATGTTCGGGGAGAGAGCAATCTGAAATTGTGTTTCTTCATACTCAGCTTGAGTTGAGTACGTGCGTGCATAGCACCGAGCAATTTGTTTAATAAGCATTGGAGCGTCAGTCACGACATAGCATCACTGTTCTTTGTGCTCGATTTAATTAATATCTTATGTTGAAGTCTAAAACTGCAATATGCGTAAACACGGGCTGGCTAAAGTCGCGTCAGCTGTCCACGCGCCGCATGCTTCAGATATTGCTGCATGGTGCTCGTGAATTTATGTGCCCGTCTGCGAAGGTGAGCGCATTTTTTTCCGAGATGAACTCGTTCATAGTGCGACGTTGTGCCCTGAACTTATATTTCTAAGGGTGCTTCCAGTTGCGCTCTGCGTACGAGCTGTGTCGCGTGCGTTGGCTATGTTTGAACAGAATATTCCGAGGGGACCAATGGTGAAATTGTGTTTCTTCATACCCAGCTTGGGTTGAGTCTCCTTTTTTTAAGCTTGAGTACGTGCGTGTATAGCATTGTTTAATAAGCGTTGGAGCGTCAGTGCGTCTTGAGCTTCACCACATAGCGCCACTATGCTATTTTCATTCTGCTCGATTTATTTAATTTCGTGTGTTGAATGCGCGCTGTCTAAAATAAAAACGGCCCCAAGCTCTATAAGGTTTATTGATCATTCAAGTTGTTTTTCTCTCAAACCAGCTTCTCTGCACAGCATCAACTATCGATGTTTTCTCGATCATGTGCTTCTTCCTGCTTATTTCGAACGCGTGCTGGCTTCCCTGATTAGCATCACAACGAGTTTTTTTGCACTTTGTTTAATACACATTGAATTTTTTTTTGTGGTTGTGTCACAAAATTCGTTCTCAAGAATGAACGCGTTCCATTGCATCATTTGCCATCCTGCTTGATTGAAACAATTTTTAGGTTGAACTGCAAAGCACACACATCCTAAACGATCCTAAGCTTGTTCTCAGGGGTGGGCTTGACCTAACGCATGCATGCAACCAGGTGAAGCCAACTTTACTCGTGTAGGGTGTGTTTTGAGATGGTGTACCCTAGACACGTTTTTTTTTCTTTCCATTAGCAACTGTGTCTATGTGAACAGCGGGACGAGGCGGCGGCATGTAAGCTGTTCAGCCTTCTAACGCTGGCTCTCTAGAAGTATGAACCAGTTGGATAGAAATGAGTCACCAATGCAATGGCGCGACGCAGCTGTCCATCTTTGCAAAGAGGGTAATCACAAGCGGCGCCATCTCTTGTATGTGTAGGGCAGAGCATGTGAAAAAGTTTCAATGTGAACCAGTGAGCAGCCGAATGGAGGCATGGGCCGATAGCAGTTGGAGCCTACCAGCCCCCGGCTAAACCTATCTTATGGTAAAAGTTCCAATATCCCACAGTTAAACTTATATTATCTCATCTAGAGATTAGAGGGAGTAGCAGTCGGGTCTAGCGATGAGTGGAATTGCAGTTGGAGCCTGTTAGGGAGCTCTAGACATAAGTGACCAATAAGAGGCTTGTAGTCAGATGGGCCAATGAGCACAACCACTTGTAGTTAGATGAACCGATAGCAGTTGGTGTCTATCGAGGGAGCTGAGTGACCAATGAGCGCAAGAGGTGACCGGGACTAATGATCTCTCTGATGCAGCTGGACCAGGAGGCTGTTGTACCAAATAAAGGTTGAAATCAACAATTGTCGTGTGTCTTGTCTGAAGCTGCTGCATTGTGGTTTAGGAGCGACAGGCTAGCCAATCACTGTTCAGTAGGCTTAGCGTGGACCAATCAGGGCCAGACATCGGTAGGCTTCGGTGTGAAGGGACAATCAGTAGGCTTAGCGTTGTTCGGCTTAGAAGTCAGTAGGCTTAGAATGGACCAATCAGCGTGAAGTAGGCAGAGCTGGTGAAGAGTTGCACCATCTGGTGTCAGTGGGCTTAGAACGGGCCAGTGAGGGCCAATCGGTAGCGGCCAATTAGAGCGTTTAGAAAGTCTGGTAGAGTGATCAGTAGGCTTAGCGTGGACTGGCTTAGAAGTCAGTAGGCTTAGAATGGATCAATCAACGCGAAGTGGGTGGAGCCAGTAAAGAGTTGCGCCACGAGGTAAGTAGCATGGACCAATCAGGGCCAGCCACAGCAGAACCAAGCCGTGCCCTATGACACAGCTGGACCAATAGCATAATTTCTATTAAATGTGTAGGGAACCTTCTTCGGCGCCGTCAGAGCATGCGCGTTGTGAACCAATGAGCAGCAGCGTGGTGTGGTTAGCACGGGCCAATAGCAGTTGGAGCCTACCAGCGTATGACCCCCCCCCCCCCCACTAAACTTATCTTATGGTAAAAGTTACAATCTCCCACAGTTAAATTTATCTCATCTAGAGGTGAGTGACCAATGAGTGGCTTGCAGTTCAATGGATCCATAGCAGTGGGTGAGTGACCACTTGCTGTTAGATGGACCAATCAGAGTTGGAGCCTATGAGGGAGCTGTGGCCAACTAGAACCAATAAGGAGCTAGGTGAGCGGCCACTTGCAGTTAGATGAACCAATAACGGTTGGAATCTACCGAGGGAACTGAGTGAGCAATGAGCGCGAGAGATGATCGGGACCAATGATCTCTCTGATGCAGCTGAACCAACCCACAACTGGACAAGGAGGCCATTGTACCAAATAAAGGTAGAAATCAACAATTGTCGTGTGTCTTGTCTGAAGTTGCTGCCTGGTGCCGACAAATTCAGGTTAGCCAATCACCGTTCAGTAGGCTTAGCGTGGACCAATCAGGGCCAGCCATCGGTAGGCTTAAAATGGACCAATCGTTGTGAAGGGCCTATCAGCATGAAGTGGGCGGAGCCAGTAAAGAGTTGCACCATCTGGTGTCAGTGGGCATAGAACGGGCCAGCGAGGGCTAATTGGTAGGCTTACATTGGGGACGGCCAATCAGAGCGTCAGGAAAGTCTGGGACGGTGATCAGTAGGCTTTGGCTTAGACGTCTGAATCAGTAGGCTTAGAATGGACCAATCAGCATGAAGTGGGCAAAAAGTTGCACGCCACAAGGTAAGTTTGAACATCTGAGATAAAGCTGCAGCGGGGTCGCTGCCATCTTGCGGGCGCTAATGAAGGCGAGCCAATCAGTGGGCTTAGAAACAAACGTGCCAAACATTGCTGAATGCCACGACTCAATTCTGAGGATACTGCTCCCTAGCATTCTAGGCCCTCAAGCCGATAGGAAATGGGAGAAACACGAGAAGTGACACGCGCACACGATGACAGATCACAAAGGAAACGTAACACAACAAATACAACACCACACGAAACCAGCAAATCACATAATAGAAGTTCAAAGTACAAAATTGGAACGACACGAGCGTCACACGAGTACAAAATAGACAGGAAATAACATGTACGTGACAGGATTTCACACAAAAAATGTAAGGAACCTAATCACGAGGAATTTCTGCAGCGATCCGTGGCAAAATTTTAGTGAAGCAGCAAGGGAAGCGCTCACAAACAGCAAAATATGTCACAGCTTACATGCATTCCTATGGGCTGTAATCGCTCTTTTGAGCACCGCAATATGGCGGCCGGTTGTCGTACCCTTTCCCGCGATACCCTCACCCATCCGCTATCCAGCCTTCTAAATAGAGATCAGTGGCTGAAGCGTCGCAGGGTAAAGCTGTCGCAGTGCACAATCAGTTTTTTGCAACCTACTCAGGAACGCGGAGTTGTGTGCATAACTTTGCACACGTTTCGGTCTCTATTTATTTTATTATCTTATTTATTTATTTATTATTAGGATTATTATTCTTATTTCGTTTATTTTATTATTTCATCAATATGTTTATTGTATTTTTTAGCATAATTTAATATGTACACGTTGTGCAATTAATTTCGGAAGTTATTTTCTTTCTTCCTTTTTTTTTCGCTTTATATAAGCCCAGCTTATCTTCACAGCCAGGAATCTAACACTATCTGGCGTAGTCGCTGGAACATCCCACATGGATACCACAAGGATGCATCCCATTTCCAGCTCGAATCCAGCATTGAACTATTCTTGTTTTCGAATGGCAGTTGGATGGTTTCACAATGTAAATTCGACCTGCATTGACCCAGCACAGAAACTGCCTCGGCAGTCTTTTTTTTTTTTTTTTCTAGGCTCATTCTTATGTTTGCGTGCGAAATAGAGCTCCTCTATTGCAAGTCGTCAGTGTCCTTCAGTTTTCATTGTTTGACTCACATTGCAAAAAAAGTGTTTTCAGTTTTGGTACTATCGGTGCCCTATTTCAGTGGCCACTTTAATTATGCTGCGCAACTGTTTCAGAACCATTTGCTGCAACATGATTTGAAAGCTTTTCGTCTGCACGGGTACTTGGGAAAGGTGTAGGGCTCGAGACCGTTAACATATTAAAAAAATCCAAGGGCAGTATCGCCTGCATCATCCACCGCTTACGAGCGAATAATCTCCAAAGGGGTCGTGTACAATCTACATATCATATTAAATGTCAGAGGACAAACAATAAGATAATTTGTTTGGACGGCGGGTCATATGCCGAGATTATTCGCATTAGCTTTCGCCAAGAGGGTCAGCAAACGGTAAGTTCACTGACACTTTTGGAATACAACAGTGTTCGGAACACACGTAACAATATGCTATGTTTCGCAGTGAGTAAGAATACCTTCACCTGTAGTGTTGGCATGTAGACGTATGCGCATGGCACTAAATGAGCAGTTTGTGGTGACCAAGTTGCCAGACAAGATTGAATATGAGTGATGACTACCATTGTGAAAAACTGTTTTTCCTTTCTTGGTAAAATTTCTTTCATTGCATGTATCATTCAAGTTTTTAATTGTATTAGTAGTGCGACAATCTTGAGATAACCATTGATGTCTTTTCTAGCAGTTCCTTTTTTTTCTGAGATAACGTAAGCTATAACCATCAATCTTTCTTACACGATGTCATGTACCGTGTTTTTGAGATTTTCTTGTTTGAAGTATATACTTACAGCTGTCACATACAAGCGTACATTATTTGTATATGTTTTGATATATATTGTTTACACAAGTTTGTTCACCACTTGCAAACACAATGTGCAAAACTATGCATGGGTAGAGAGCATACTTCACTTGAGGCACTCCTGCGTATTTCTATATGCATGCTCCTGGGGAAAAGAATATTCCCTTTCACTCTCGTGCCGTGCAAAGAAATATATGGATTTAAATGTAAGCAATTTAAAACTCGTCAGTTGCGTAGTTTGTGCCAGTTGAAGTGTGTAGGAATTCAAACACGTTTCGAAAAGAAGATATTTTAAATTAGAATGATTCACTTCTGTATTCAGTGTACACCAACTTGCTCTATCCCTCGAATGTGTCTTTCATGATCTTCATCCTTTCATCTATGTCCTATCCGCACAACATGTTTGCTCACATTAATTCAATTGACACAGTGATCATGATGGTTCGATGCTAAACCAATTGACCAATTCGTCGTTCTTCTGCGAAGGGGATCTTCATTGCACAACACGTCGGTTCAGATTACTCCAATTGGAAATCATTGTTTCTCATTGGCACCAAGTGAGCTAATTACTTGATTTGGTTCTTGATTTCCAATTAATCTTCTACATCACAACACCTGTTAGAGAGCTAAAACATGAAGCTATCTTTCCCTCAACACTTCTCATTACTTCAATGAGAAATACCTGCGTTATTCACATTAAATGAATTGGGTGTCTCAGTTCTCATTGAAAGTCATTGGTTCTCATTAAACAAATTAGATCCTGGTTCCCTGGAAGACTCCTTCACCACAACATCCGTTCAAGCGCTCAAACATAAAGTCAGCTTTCCCGCAACACTTCTCATTACTTCAATGAGAAATACCTGCTATATTCACATTAAATGAATTGGATGCATAAATTCTAATTGAAACTCATTGAAATTGATGCGGGCGCCTAATGAGATCGGGTCTACTTTCTCCAGCAGGGTATAGGGTATCTGGACACATTTCTCTTGCGTGCCGTTGTGCAGCCTCCATGGCAGTGGCGATGTTGTAAACGTTGTCCAGATGCGCATCCTTGTCCTCCAACGCTAGAAGTCGACAATGAATACTCCGTCACAAAGTCCGGCAATGAATCTGTCGCGTAGAGCATCCTTGAGAAAGCTGTTGAAGTCACACGATCAGGCCAGCCTCTTGAGCTCCACGTAGAACTCCGAAATGCTTTCGTCGGCTCGCTGTACCCTCTGGCTAAAAACATAGCGCTCTGCTACAAATGATTTCTTCTGTGCGTAGTGCCTTCTCAGTTTGGCCACCAGATCTTCAAATTTTGCATTGCTTGGGACATCTGGTGCCAGTAGACTACGAAGTGTGGCATACGCTGTAGGTCCAAGGACTGTCAGGAATACTGCTGTCTTGTGATCAGCGGTGATGTTGTTCACCTTTGCAAATAGCTCAAACCTTTCGATGTAAATGTCGACGGAACCTTCCTCTGGTTTGAACTCTGGTATCTGTCCGACGGTAGCCATGGTGTTATCCATCCTCGTTGCCACTTTGTTATAATTGCGCAAAACACCAGACTGTTGGCGAAACACTTTTATTCAGCATGCAGACAGCCACACCGTTCTGCCGTGCAGGCTGAAGTGAAGACAAGAGAGAACCAATGTAAGAGGGCGCAACGCCAGGCCTCCACAGCTCCCATAGGCACAATGGTAACGCGCTCCGTGGCAAGGACGATTGTAAAAGTGGAAAGAAAATGTACCAGTTGGTTCGCCCGCTCCTCTCAAGAGATGGCGCTGAAAAACAGATTCAGGTTCGCTTCATCCCTTTTGTAACATGCGATATCATAGGCTAGGTGGCGCAAGATACCGCTCGCCCCAAAGTCGAATATCTAACACAATATCCAATCCAATCCGTTTCCTCCTTTTCCTTCCCCTCTCCCAGTTCCTGCCATGGCGCGCGCCGCGATTTCATGATTTTGCCTTCCCTACGCGCTGAAATGTAAGAAATGCGGAATGCATTTGTAGATTGACAAACATTTTTGTGTTCTATATTATTTCATTACAATCGATGCCAACGTTTGCCTCCCGCAATCATTATACTTTAGTACCATGGGCGTACTGAGACGGGGGCAAGGGGGGGCCGAGCCGGAGCTCCAAAGTCGCTTGTGAAAATAGTGCGCTCTTTACTCATAGGTCGTCATGATTATTCTCAGATGTCATAATAGGAACCTCTAAACACCCGCACATGCAGTCCGCCTCCAGAAAAAGAGGTGGTAGGGGGGGGGGGGGTTGCACGCTTGCCCCTTCCCTTGAAGCACTTCGCCCCCCTTGGAAAAAATCCTGGGAACGCCCATGTTTAGTACTACAAACATATAATACAATTTTAAGACTTAAAAAGGTAAACGGCGGCAATATCCGAAGGGAGTTCTTTCAGGCCTTCGCATCTTAGGAATAGTAGTCCCTGTAGTAGAGAGAGAGAGAGAGAGAAAAACCTATTTACGTGTCGCAATATGCGCAGCCCGACTTACAATTGAAGACCTCTGTTACCCGGCTGAGTTCCTAGTTCATCTTACTTGCTCTTACGACGTAATTCGCGGTTGGGACTTTCTGCGCGATAACTCCGCATCGCTGTGCCCGCCACAAGATGCATTCTATCTGCTACGCCGACTTGAACGATCATGCACCACGTCCTGCGCTGCAGAAACTCTGCGGAATCGTCCACGCGCCGCACACTGTCCTCGCTTTCCTCTTCCGCCCTCACCCGTTTCAGAGACGTTTCGTGCGGAGCTCCGCGGACCACGGTCTGCACATAAAAGCTGCTGCTGTAAAAAAAGAAAGAAACAATCCCCTCTGCCAACACAGCGCCAGCAGTTCGAATAGCGTTCTTTCCTGCACCCCCACGGGAAGGCAGGGGACAATTTCTTCCTACAATGCCAGGGAAGGACCATTTTTTTTTCTGGGACAATTTTTTCCTCCTCTTCACTGTCTTATACGCTCCAGCCAAACCATCATCCCGAATAACGTCGTTCTCTCCCCTGATTTGTTGAATGCGGCCTTTGAAGTCGCCTTTTAGTGACACTAACGCAGTCACAAAATGGCATAGAAATCTTACGGAGAGATGCTGAAGGAGAGGCGGGGAGAAGGATCGGAGGACAGCAAAGGACTTGAACGGGGCTCTTCCCTCTCTCAATGTAGGCGCCCGAGGCAGCCATAGTGAAGCAGCCCAGGAAACGTCGCGTATTTTTAGCCTGCGAAAAACTGGTGCAATTCCAAAAACTGTTGGCAACCCTTGCTCCGCTGCTTCTGTTGGCTACCGATTTTGTCATCGTCCTCTCCTCACGCTCGTAGCCAAGACTGGTTGATGTACAGTTCTCTATTATTGCAGGCCATCCAGTACTTACACCTTAACCTTATTTAATGGGTGCCACCATCTTGGAGAAACTATAATGATTTGGATTGAAACGGACATCACTGGTGACAGATCAAAACGACGGATTTTGCGCCCACTTTTATCAACGCCATCTGCATGGATATGCCTAGGATATGATATGCCTACGATAATGAACTAACTAACTAACTTGGGAAGATTCAGAACTGCAGAAATGGTTGCTGGCAGAACTGATTGGCCAGGAGAGCGGCAGAACCGCTTCTTCGTAACAGAAGGCACAACGGCGAGCCCTTTCACCACCACCACCACCACCACCACCGTAACAGACGGCTGCCGGTGGGAACTTTTAATCACGCAACGTAAGTAGATGGAACCAAAAATGCCCAAAGATGTAGTATAAAAAAATCAATGATATTATGCACAATCTTAGTCATCAGTGGCGTTTTTCGTGTTATTTTCTTGAGATCACGGTCTTCACTAGGGCTAACGGTATGACGAAATATGTTATTTTCGCGTAAGTAATGATGGCAGAGAAGAAAGTTGAAGCCGACTTTGCAGCTAGTGACAAGAGGATGTATACTCACAGAATAAAATTAGAGTAGTTTATAAAAAAAAATTGTCACTAAATCTCCGCTTCGCCGCTCCAAGCACCATCCAACATTTTGGAGAAATTTCGGTGTCATGGCGGCCCCCGTAGAAATTGGCAGCCAATGAAATGAGCCGAAGATTGATTGACAGGGCGAGCCTCTTTTTTAGGCCCCTCCTAATGGCCAGACTCCTTTTTAATACACGGCACTGGGGTGAACCAGAGCCGTGTATTAAAAGGGAGGCTGGGAGGAGCCTAAAAAAAGAGGCTCGACCTGTCAATCAGAGTTGCTCGCCTCTCATTGGTTTGTTTATCACCACCGGAGCCGCCATGACGATCGACTGCCACTCAAAATGACGACGACAGCAAACACGGTGAAGCGGGAATTGCGCGACAATTTTTTTTTACAAAGTACTCTGATTTTATGCTGCAGATGTACGTCCTCGTATAAGTTTTTCGAAAATCAGTTCCAAATTACGCTCCGCTATCGATATCTAACCAAAAAAAAATACGCTTTGTTGTGGCCGTTATGGCTCGTGAACACGACGGCAACAACAAAATAATAATAAAAAGGGGGCTGAACTGTACAATTTTGAGCTTAATTACTCAACAGACCTATCCTCGTTTACAAACAAATGACAACAGCGCCGCCAACTTGGTAGAATGGAACTACTATAGCAAAAAACCAATAAGTCACAAGAAAGCCACGTTTAAATGTGTCTTCTTAAGATTTTTTGCAATTCTTTACATATTATTAGTTGCATGGCCTTGTTCTGCTCCATTCTACCGGTAGTCCTACCTTTTCGGTAGCCCTTTCTAAAGATGGCTACCTGGCTCTTCCATTTTCTGGAGCCTGAAGGGCACGATTTTCTCTAGGAGTGCATGTGGTGTCTCTATACAAAGCAAGTACGAACTAAGTCGTAATAACAAACCACATTCCGCAGGATTACGACATTGACTTTCGGACGATACAACTCTTGGGATGAACACTTCGTTTCATTCCGCGGTTGATTGGGAACGCGAATGAAGACACGAAAGCGACTAAAAACTACTAAAAGCGACTAAAAACGTGATCTTATTTGTGCGTACCATTAATACAAAGAAGTCACCCATGACCCTCTTGAAGGAATATGGCTTTGTGAAACGGCGGTGTTCTCCGCCTGCCCTGTTTCGGTTTCACTATGTCTACCAACGTCATGATTACGTCACGGTGACGTTTCTTCGGTAGAGGTCTACTTTATGGATAAAACATTCCTGCCTTTTCGATTCCAACTAGTCATGTTGTTTTCTTTTTAAAAAATCGTACCGACAACCGGATGTGTACCAGCAAGTGGTTCTGCCGGCAGCGGTACGACGACGGAAGCAGACGACAATTCCCGACGTGCCTTGCGCTACCTAGGTGGCGTTCATCATATTGCACAAAAAATCCACTAGTTTTGCAGATCGCTAGAGGTATCCATTTCAATCCCATCCAATCCACTTGCCACTCAACATGGCGCTGTCCATATGTTCGATAGGCGGACAAATAGTGAGGATAGGTTGATTGATTGCGCACCATATTTCAAGATGTCATTGGTCAGAAAGCTGAAAAAGTGGGTGGAGCTTCAGGTATAGGCATGGCCCATTAATGGCCAGACTCCCTTTTAATATACGGCTCTGTGGCGAACGTGGTGACGGCGTCCCCATCACGTGGCGTCCGTGTCGTGTCTGTATTTCTTCGTGTCTGTGTTTTTTCTCCAATCTCAGGGTTGCAGTAATGGATTACGGGTGTGTTGCATGGGCCAAAACCCTGCTACTCCAAAAACCTTTTGTGCGTCATGTTTGGTGTATGCTTACCGGCTTCTTTTTTTGCATGCGGTACGTATACCTTCTCAACTTCCCATACAACTGTTATGCGTAATGTACATGAACGTTTGGTGTGTGTACCATTCATGTGTTTCATCTTTGAGCACAGGCCTTGTTTTCTAACAATTAGTGTGTATATACATTATGCTGTCCGCTAAGTTTAGCGGCAGGGCAGAGCGGTGCCGCGGCAACACTGTCTGGTTCAAGGCGCTCTTTTCGCCCCTACGTCCCAGTTGCAGAGTTTCTTTCTAGCATGCACTCGTCAAGATTTCTATGCAAAATGGCCTACGCCTCCTATATTCAACAAATCAGTGGAGTGAACGATGGTATTCGGGATGATGGTCTGGCTATACCTTCGTTTCGGCCATAGAAATCATAAGGAGAGAGGCTAGAAGAAAAGTTGAGAGAGACAGTGATGAGGGAGAGCAAAGGAGTTGTACGGAGGCAAGACTCTCTCTCAATGTCCATGTCCGGCAGGCGCCGTCATCGATAATCTGGGTTCGGCCGGATTCGGCCACAGCCTTTCCACGTGTGAAGACCGGGGGGGTTTCGAGGTAGCTTGCCGTTGTTGGCCGTTGTATCCAATCCAATGCAAGTCGCTTCCGCTTCCGCTGGGCTCCATGTGCCATGCCGTGTGCGAAGTGTGTTTGTTTTGTCTGCCATCACTTGTGCGCTTTGACTCCTTAGGGAATGAGTATCGTACGGTTTAAACCTTGTGCCGCGACATGAAAGAATGGCGCACGGAACTCGTAGGAGACGCCGTTCGTAACACGCTAGGCCTACCGTATCGATCATGGCGGCTCCCATGTTGAGATGTTCCCCTTCGCTGGCTTGGTTTCTAGTTCTATGGTTTCGGCGCAATATCACCGGGGGCGGCCATGATGGCCCAACACTGCTGTAATGGCGACCGGGTGACGTCAGGCAAGATAGCTCCAGTCGAGGAAACTGCCGTATTGGTTTCGGCGCATATCAGTGGGCTCGGTTATGACGCCCACACACTGCCGTATTGGTTGCGGCACATATCACTGGGCGCGGGCATGACACCCCACACTGGTGTAATGGTGATCGGGTGACGTCAAGCAAGATGGCGGGTTTGGCAAGATGGTGAAGTTTTAAGGGTGTGAACTTGTGCTTTTGTTATGTATGACATGCTGAAGGCGCGGCCTGACAAGAGTTCGCCGGCAAATTTGACGGTGAGTATGAATTTAACGCTTTTGCACTAGTTGTGTACGAGATATACACTGAAAAACGAGAACCTCAGAGCATGACACGCTCTGCGCCATCGTCATATACAGAATATCGCTCTTTTTCCTGGTTTGTTGATAATGGAGGGCGTATACGCCTTTTTAGCGGCATATTGTATATCGTAGGGTTCCGTGTCTTCGGCATTTGCCGAAAAATGCCGAAAAACACCCGCCGAATATTTTTCCAGAAATTCGGAATATTCCGAAAAATTCCGAATTTTACCCTTGCATCTGGTGCTACATGCCGAATATGCCGGTCCCCAACTTAACATTTTTTTAAAACTTTGGAGCGTCACATTTTTGTTTTTCCCCACTTGGTTTCCACGTGGAAGGCGGATTATACAGCGCTGAAGAGTCACTAGCCTCTGGTACAAGGGAAAACAACTCGTGTAACCCTTTCGTTAGTAGGTCAGAGGAGGTTCAAAATGCATGTGAATCCACCAACAAAGGAAAGGAGATTCCAGGCGTTCTGGTCGTTCTCCAAGCGAGCTGTTCTCCCTCCGTGAGTCATCCAGGCCATGCGTCGCATTGGTCAACAAGCAGTGGCAACCCCCAAAGTGCAGCCGTCTTTCCTTTTTTGGGTTTCGTTGGCACTATTGTCAGGACATTTGACACGAAACGCGCAGGTAATTTTCCCGTTGGCCTCGCCATGGGACGCAAGAGGAAGGCCTCCGCTGATTACGCCAAAGAGTATCCTGATTTCGAAGTATCGGCTGCGGAAGGCACCGACGGTTTGATGTGCAAGTATTGCCGGATTGCGCTAAAAAGTGAATCTGGAAAAACAGCCCTGCGTTTATCCGAACATGTGAGCTCTGCAAGACACCAGAAGTTGAAAAGAGCACGAACAGATGCCGGCGGTAAGTGGTCCTTCTTAAAGTGTACTGGTCATGCTGTTTGAACAAGCTGGCTTTTTAGCATAGTCTGGTTCTCTAACGAATGTCTATGTGGTCTCATTCTCAGCCTGTGCACGACAGCCGTCGCTGGAAGGATCAATTACACGTGAACGTAACAGCAAAGACGACGCTGATGACATCGCTCACGAATTCTGCCGAGCCCTCTGCTACTCCGGAGTACCGCTGAACGACGTCGACGGACCCTTATGCCAGTTCTTTCGCCGACGGTGTCCTGCAGCTCGAACCATGGCTGCCAGTGAGCAGTTCTACAGGAAATATCTTCCGGAGGTATACAGGAAGGATATTTGTGTCATCCGAGCAGCGATGGAAGGCCACGCGTTAAGCATCACTGTTGACGAATTTCCGGATCTCAAGGGACGTCCGGCTGTGGCTGTGATGGTGACATAGCACGACTCGTCGGCGGTGACTGGACGCAGGACAGTGATTTTAGACCTTAAGGTGATTGATCAGTGCAACGGTACGGCAGTGGGAGCGGTGATACAGCAGGCTCTGTGTAAAGACGGCAGGTCATTCGAGGACGTAGCTACGATTGTGACGGACTCAGCCTCCTACATGTCGAAGCTGCATACCGATCTCAAAGAGTCATACTCAGAGTACAGAGCACTTCACATAAAAGACCCCTGCCACCTTTTGAACAATGCTCTTGGGCACGCTCTTCGCATGAACTCTTTCAAAACTGCACATGAGTTTGTCGTTCACGTGCCCGCGATGCTGAAAGGGCCTCGTGAACTCAGGCGAAAGCTCCAAAAGTTGTGCAAGGGCATGGACATTGAGCCGAAGTACTTGTCTACGGTAAGCCCGTCCCGATGGTTTTCATTTTATGAATCCTTGTGCGACATCCTTCGTTTTTGGCGCCCCATCGTTGCTTTCCTTAGAAGTGCAGAAGCGAATGGAGAAAAGTGCAAGAAGTTACGTGCCATGTTACGCAGTGTAGTTACGGATCTGATGTGTTGACACTTTTGAACGCCATGAAACCAGAACTGCGCGCATCTACACTGGAAGCTTTTTCTCAATATTACGAAGCCATTCAGAGCAAATGGTTCGGTTCCGTTGAGAGGAACGTGCAGGGTGACCTTAAATATGGTGAGGACTCCTTTTGGTACCGCGCACAAGTCCTAGACCCAAATCTTAAATCCGAACTTAAGACGAGTTTTATTCTCTACGAAGAAGTGTTTTCCACTGTACTTCGTGACGAGTCTGTTATGGATGGTTTGCGTAAGGTATTTTCTGAGTACGTCCTGTACGTCTCCCCAGAAAAGGTAGTTGCTCCGCCACAGTTTTGGGCATCGCATGAGAATACGTGGCCTGCTCTGTCAAGATGTGCACTGGAAATCCTAGCAATTCAAGTCTCGAGCGTAAACGTAGAGTGAGCAGCCATGTCTGATGAAAGTTTAACGATGTGTTCATGCTTGTACTATAATAAGCCCTAAACTGAATTAATGTGTATAAATGTGCTGTAAATTGTGCTCTGTGAAATAAAGCAAATTCCGAAACGGGTAAAACATTTTCTTCCATAGTTGTTTTGCATCTTGTATTTCGTGCGGTGTTTGGGGAAGCTGCGCATTCCTTGATATTTTAGCTGCCGACTTTCCGGCATCCATTTTTCGCGCAAACGATTTAAAATGCCGAAAATATCTGAATTTCAGAAGAGACATAAGTGCCGAAAAACACCCCCCGAATCTCCTGAGATATAGATGCCGAAAACGCGGAACCCTACATGATATATCCAAATTGCCACAAAAAAGCGTACGCCCCTCTCTCTCCTTGAATCACAAGTGATAACCCTATCATTCGTGGCAATGGCTGGCTCACAGCGTGCTATGCGGTGAAGTTCTGTTTTTACCCAGGCGGCACAATGTACCGAAAGTCGAGTGCAATAGGGGTGGACGGATAGGTGGAAGGCCTTGAACACACTCGTGACACTAAAGAACATTGATAAGACACATACCGTCCACCCCTATTGCACACGACTTTCAGTACATTGTGCTGCTTGGTTAGAGTGCAGAAAGACATAACACAGGCATGGCTTATCGCGTCCGGCTTTCGCTGGGATCATGCTTTCCCTCTCCCAATTTCAGGAACTGTCACTTTTTCTACTATCACTCTGTGGGCTGGGTTTGGAACCCCCTTTCGTCGAACTGTGAGCGATTGCGCTCAAAAAGTCGTCGCTCGTTATGGTCTGGCGCTCCGAAAAGCATGATGTTCGGCTATTTTTTCCAATGGAGTAGCTCGTGAATATCACTGTCGATTATCATGAATTTGATTGAATTTGGAACGCTCTTCATATTGGTGAGGCAAAAAGTGACATTTACTTGTAAAATTTCCGAGTCGTAAATATTTACATATTTAAACTTACGATACATGACATTCCCATCAGGAGGTGGCGAAAACCTAGTAAGAACAAATGCCGTTGACCGCATGATCCTAGGTGGCGTAGTTTTTTATTATAATTCAGTGACACGTTTTCTGGGACACCCTGTATACATTGTCAATACCCTATTCCGCCAATTTCTTGAGCCGACGGGAATCTTCGAGGCTCGAAGTGGTAAAACAAAAAGCTTTGTTTTCCCAAAAAAAGAAAAATAATAAAATAACAAGAAACGTATAAGACGGATAAGAAAACGATATGTAGTGACACAGGGATGCTATGTTATCAGCGACAGCCGTCGGTAATGATGGCATTAGACCTCGCGATCAGGGCCGGTGCTAGGGGTGTGCGGGGCCTGAGGCAAAGGCACATCGCGGGGCTTGTTTCACACCAGCAGTAATGAAAAGATAAGAAACGATAAGATTTTCGCAGTGGGATATTTAGCAGTACAGGAAATGGTACGGTCTTCTGCACCAACGAAACGCTGCAGCGTTTCTGCTTGCAAACGCGGTCAACCCAACTCAAAGTTGCCAACCCGAACAGGGCCGTGTCTCCTTTTCGAACCTCGAGGGACAAATGCGAAATTCGCGTCATCCGTGTGTTCCCTGTCTTGTTGTTGCAATATGTGGTTTCTCGATTGCTATAACATCAACCTCCCGTCCATCAACCTCCTCTCAACAGAGAATGGAGTTCACAGAGCTCGTGGTTCCGGTTTGCGAGCGTTGCGTTCAACACTCACACCGTCCTAAAACTCGGCTCACACCTCCACTCGGCGGAACCGTTCTTGTAGGCAGGCTCACAGGGCGCAGAGCAGGCTGTTGTCAGCTGTTTGGTCGGCTATTTATTGAAATAAGTAATGCGGAGCCCACACCGAATGGTTTATAGTCGTAAGAGGAAGAATGGGGTGGGCAGTTCTTCTGTGGATTTTTGAACAGACTCGTGAAGCTAAAGAACACTGATAAGACACATACCGTCCACCCCTATTGAACTCGACTTTCAGTACATTGCGCTGCTTGGGACTTGTTCAATGGTATTTTCGAATCTGGTAAGATACCCCAATGTCTTAAGACAGCAGTAATACAAGACAATTTATTACAATTTACAAGACAGGACCAAATGATCATATTTTAAGTTATAGACCTGTGTCTGTTTTACCAACACTAATGTTATATCATGGAGAAGTATGGCAGAAACATAGTTGCTGATCTCTTGGAAAAAGTGGGAATACGACCCCGACTTAGCTATTCTCAATATGAATTTCGGCCTAAGAAAAGTACAATTCATCTGTTAGAAGATTTTAATGATCATGTCAGTAGGTTTTTAGATCGTGGATAGGTTGCTATCCCCCTTTTTATAGATTTCTCTACGGCATTTGAAACTATAATGATGAAATTTTACTAAGTAGGGTATATATTCTGTTAGAATAAGAGGAAATGTTTAGAATTGGTGTAGAAATGACTTAGAAAACAGATGTCAACCTGTGAAAATCGACAATTTTTTTAGTCCTAAGTTAGTTTGTCACGTGGGGTACCGCAAGGCTCTGTGCTCGGGCCGCTCTTATTCGTTGTTGTCTTACTGTGTTGTTCCAGCCTCAGAACATCCATTCCGGTACACATCGTTGTGGAAACTGGCCCGGAGGTGATGCCAATTTTTCTTTTTCGCATAACATCATCAAGCTTTCTACCAGACCTCAGGCTATACCATCTTGAATCTCAGAGATAAGTGAATATTTTTGTGTGCGACCCTCAGAGTTAATGGACAGTCATCCATATTCAGCTAATGAAGTAATAAACTCTGTTGTTGTCTCCCTCAGAATATCGCTGCTCAGCCATGATTATGGAGGTATATATAGTCTGTTTAACCAAATTTTTGCAATATATATACGCTACTTCCGGTTTTGCTTAATAACTTCTAGTTTTCTGACACAGAAAGTTCCATATGAGAGGTGCATATCTTTCCCTGTGCGTGCTACAGTGATTGCTATATGTGTGTGGTTTTCAGAGCTTGCTCAATGCTGCTTCTTTTTCTTTTTCTTTCTTGTTTACTAGACGTTTCTGAAGATCAGGAGTAGAGATCACAAAACGAAAAACTTGGTGTCAGTAACATGTCTTGAGGAGCTAATCATAGTTGCTGTGGGTCATGGAATTTGTCAGGAAGGCAACATACAGGTATGCCACTTTTGTTATAACGTTTATAACGCTCGTATGAGCTTCAATTGCATTGTTGTTCTAAAAATATTTGTAACACCAGTTATTTGTTTCTAGGTGTAATTTAATGGATGAGTTATCACTTCGCTCTATGGTTGCTGGTGCTGAGAAATGCCTCGACGACATTTTCGTTGTTAAAAATGGACTATGGAAACAAGGTATAGTGCATACATCTACGGATGCCACTTTGCCCTCTTGCTTGGGGCTTTAAGTGCCATTTTTTGTTTTGCTTTCCTGTTTAGATCAGTCAACATGTGTGAGTGCACCTTCACCAATCCCACAAATGCCTCTACTCTCACGAATTTATTACCCTTGGGAGAGCCTAATGAAGACAGTACTTGATGCATTGGAAGCAGACAATGTTCTGCTTCCCTCTCAACGACAGGAAGTGGCAAACATGGCAGCGTCATGGCCCTGCATATCCATTGAAGGTGGGAGGCACTCCTGAATTTATTCACAGGTATATTTCAGGCCCGCTTTCACTGACTCGTCCACCCCCCACCCCCGCCCCCTCTTCCCCTGGCCAACACTGTCAGCTCCAACTCTGGTTCTTCTACGAGGCGACCCAAGCGCGTATCTTGGAGCGACCCCGTCGCTTCTGGGGGGAGGGCTACTGTGGCGAGGAGGAAGAAGCCCGGTGCTCCACCACCGCGTGAATAAAGGTCCGAGCTCAGTGCTCGAAGTGTTTGCGCCTCAACCGCCTCACGTCTCGTCTGTCCATAAGTTAAAATACACGGGCTTACTGTGTCCTGCTCAGGTAAAACTTCGAAGGGAAAGTCCTACCCTCTCCTCCTCCTCCCTCTTCCTCTCGTTTTCGGCACTCCACATAACCATGTATGGTTTATTAATTATTATGTGTTACTATTGTTTCAATACTACATTAACACAATTTTTGTTAGCAAGCTTACATGTGCAGATAGTATTGCGTTTTCCCATATAACGCCCGTAAGGACCTTGGGATATAACAATTAATAAATAAGGGAGGGGCTTATCCGCAGCAGATTCACCCATATCACAATGGAAAGACAAAAAGGCATCCATGCCCCAGAAGCCTACAATATTTCGATTCGATTTCGACGTGAACGAGGAAAGAGTAATTCCTCATAAACAATTAAACAATGCAAACTACACAGCTCAGTTCAAGTGTCCCATCAACAGTGGTATGTTTTCCGAACGGTCCAGAACAAAATAGAAAAGGCTGTTCTCTGCGTGGAATTGGTGGGGTAGCGTTTCTTTGCTCTTTAACTGAAGCAGCGTCTGTGGATCAGTCGTCGGTACGCCTCCAACCACTTCGAGCGATGCGGCATTTACCATATTGGACAGATGAACGCGTCCGTGCTTGCTCACTGTCGCCAGATTGGTACGGAAGCGATCCGACAGGAATCTATGTCCAGTCAAAGAGGACTTATAGCTGTAGGTGGCGATCACCTGAAAGGAGTTCCAGTCAGTTCGACAGACAACCAGACATATGTTGTCTCCAGCTCACTAAAGTAAGTGTTTTATCACGACATGCGAACCAACTTACATACAGTCACCAGGGCGTTACAAAATAAGTTCAAACGTTTACGTTCTAGTAGTCTGCGTATAATAAATATATATATTAAAGGGACTATGAAACGATTTTTTCTTCGTTTCGTTCGAAAGAGGACATTTTTCTGAGTCTAGAACCGAAATTTTACCTTCGTCGCGCGAGCGGATTTCTCGGGAGGGAATGTAAACGGAGCGGCGAAGGGAGGACAGCTGGCGCCGCACCATGGCGAGCTGCCGAGCGGAGACACAGCGGGCAACTTGACGCGGCCACGGCCGGCTCAGCAACACGTCATCGTGACGTGTTGCCGAGCCGAGGAATCCCGCCAGGAGCATGCGCCGTACGATCCTGCGTATGCGTTCATCGGGAGTGGAAATCTCCATGACGGCAGCTTTCGCGCGATCGTCGCATCCTGTGGTTTTCGTCGACGTGCCGAGACGATGTTGGATAGTTGGTTGCCCCAATTTACGTCAATATTCGCCTGGTATCCAATGTTTCATGCTTATCAGTGACGAGACGGACAGCTTTTGACGCCACAAAGCAATCGGACTGCCGGAATGGAAAGACGATGCGGTGCCATCGACTATAGCTGCTCGTGTTTGTAGCGGACATTTGCATGATCGAATTTACGAAGCGTACGCTGAACCTCTTCAACGTACTGGATAACGAGCTTAGTGTCGTCTGAATCAAGGTGTAGCACCATCACAATACCTGTCCACACCTGGGAAAGAACATCCACCTAAACGGCGCAAAGGTGTGAGTATTTTTCGTTATTGGAGCTGACAAACGTCTCCCAGTCCGTGTGGTTCAAATACTGTCATAGATTTCAGGATTGTGTAAATGGGTTAATTCTCATCTGCGTGATTCTGAACCTTGCCGCCGCTTACGGCACAGAGAGAGTAAAAAAAAAAGAAAGTAGAAGTTACCGAATCTAGTCCCTAAACTGAGGTGGTGCACTGTTGATAGAAGAACACTCCGTTTAGCATGATCATAGAAACCATATTTCAACAGAATATTTATGTGATATGTTGAACATACGTATCCGTTCTTTTCTCTTCACTGACCTGTTTTCATGTTCACAAGTGACTTCCTCAGCGGAGCCTGAAACCACTTAGATGAGACAGCATGATCATTGTAACCCACTATACAGAGCAGACAAATGCTGTGCACCCTCTTTCCAGATTCCTCTTTAATGCAGTGTCTTATCTACCATTCGGGCTCTGTATATTGTTCACAAGTTTTCTTTTCACCTTTTTTGTTATTTGATCTACAGTTTGCTTTATCATATGCACAAATGTGATATTGAGGGGGACATCTTCTTGTTTACACTTCTTATCTTATAATCATTGCTCAGTTAGATTACATCATTTGCATTCACCGGAACTGCAGTTGTGTACTGTGTTATTTCCTTTTCTCAAATCAGGGCGGCCCATGTGCATGGCAGCTGAAGTCTTTCACCAGGGTAACATGCCAGGACAACTCCAGCAAGTGCTTTGCAGGTCACCTCTAAATTAAAGGAACCTACCTTTGATACACTATGTCCTCATGAGAATTTGTTCCTGCTACACCTCTCCGCACTTTGTTTCACATTACCAAAAAATAACCCTACCAACCATTATCATACCAGTGGTGTACTGCTGTGTTCAACGAGCTCAACTTGCTCTGGGCATCCTGCAAGGCCGTGCAGCTACTTCAGCCCTTATTTGCTGGTAACACTGGTGCCAATACAGATGTTAGATGAGCTGTGTGACAGTGTAAAATAGAACATATCCTGTGTTCCATTAAAAATAAAAATATGCATGTATAGCATATAATGTGTATGTGTAGATGTTAGGTCTTAGTTATTGTACTATTTAAACTAACTGTCGACATTTCAGCTGTTTGACCCTGATGTCCTCGTCCTTGACGCACATACAAGTGCGCCCACACCTTCGGAGGAGCCTGCATAGCGAGGACTCCGTCCCGGTGGCAAATGGAACAGTTCTTTCACAAAGAAAGCAGATTTCCGCCAGAAGACCAACAAGCAGTTAACTTGAAATAGTACCAATTACTTGTCGTTTTTCTAATTGCAAAATACAGGGCACGCTACGTCAGTACTGGGGTTTTTTGCTTTTTTCCAGTTACACAACTGGTGACTTCAAGCTTACGTAACACAATAATAAAAGGGAGCAACAAAGCTGGCGAACTGCTGTCGTGAGATTGTGTCCCCGAGTCTTAGGGTTATGGATGTATTATACAGTATTGGAAACCTGGTTGAACAATAAATTTGTTAAACGACAAACACTTATCAGAAGTCAATACGATGTCAGAATACTCTTACAGAATACATACGCTACAGCTGAGTTTTTGTAGGCATGGTGGTTGGCAACGCTAAATGTTCAGATTTACGACGTGTTCAACATTGAATACAGAATACATGACGTGCTCATAAATAATTCTTGCATGAAACATAATCTGCCACCTGTAGAACAATAAATGCGGATTAAATCAAAATCGCCTAAAGGCGCGAAGCTCCTTTGAATAATAACAGTAATGATGTAAATGTAATGAGTTGAAACAAAGTAAAACAAAACATTAGCCCATTAGGTCACCCAGTCTTTTACGGTGATTCGTGCAAACAAATCGAGCAACAAAGGGAGCATCTTCCAAATATCACAGTCTCACTTCACAACGCACTTCCTTTGTTGTCAGATTGCTAACATGTAAACATAACTGCAACTGACGTAAATATAACTGCAACGCCAAGCAACCACCAGGCACTTTCCATTGGTGACGGCGGTACAACCAATACATGTTGCGGTGAATCGCTAGAGGCCCACGTAACTCGTCAGCAAAACTCTCAAAGCCACGGAGGTGCGTGAGTTCCTTGTTGTGAACGGCCGCAGATCAGACGACGAATACATTCGATGAACAAAGTACAGATCACATGTCATACTTGCCAGTTCAACTGTAGCAAACGATTCACATGCAAAAAGCTGTTCATTATAGCGTGTTATCCGAACGCCTCCAACCACGAAAACGTAATGCTTCAACTTCAACCCTCAGACGCGACCAGAGACCTTGTGACCTTGTATGTGCGATTGGACGGCGGCAGTGTCGGCAGCCACAGCGCGAGCTCGCGGCATTACTTGCCATTGTGCAACACCGGTGACGTAACGGGGAACCGAAGTGCGGTCCGTACAGTTACACTATCGACAGGGAAATATGCGCGGGAGAGGAGGAACGCGGAAGAGACATTTCCAGCGCGCGCTCCTCGCAGAGTGGAGCGATTTCGTCCGGAAAAATTTGTGGCATATTAGTTTCTCTGCGGGAAGAACAGTTTCCAGCGAAAAAAAGAATGGGGGTTCGGGAAATTTCATAGTCCCTTTAAATTAATATAATATTATATATATACAGGGTGTCCACGCTAAGTGTGAACAGATTTTTTTAAAAATATATATAACACTTTTTCCAAGATGAAATCAATTGCAATATAGCATATGCTAAAGGGCACTCCCTAGCAGGGCATTAGCAAAGTCCAAAGGCAATGTCTTAATTAATTAACTTTTTAATTATAAAAGCTACAAAGCTGTCCCAATGAGAACATCTGTTCCTCTCGGTCACCTGATATCGTAGCCGTTTTCAGAACAAAAATCCGCTCGATAGATCGCCCGCAAAAAATTCGTGAAGGAACGCCATTTTTTTCTTTATTTTGTTCATTGCGCTTCTTAGAAGACGCGTATTTCCTTCATCCCCAACGGGAGAGGGGGAATGAGCACAGTGCCGCCTCATGCGTCGAAGATGAGCTTTAACTTGCGGAAACAAAACAAAAACAAATGTATCGGGTGACTCTATCGGAACTGGCCTTATCTTGGGTTACATTTTCTGTTTCCTTTTAATCTTTTTCCAGGACGCCAGAGGCGATAGTGTGCTCTTTCTCCCTCTCACATTGGGGGTGAAAGAAAGACGCGTCTTCTAAGAAGCGCAATGAACAAAATAAAGAAAAAAATGGCGTTCCTTCACGAATTTTTTGCGGGCGATCTATCGGATTTTTGTTCTGAAAACGGCTACGATATCAGGTGACCGAAAGGAACAAATGTTCTCATTGGGACAACTTTGTAGCTTTTATAATTAAAAAAGTTAATTAATGAAAGTTAATTAAGACGTTGCCTTTGGAGTTTGCTAATGCCCTGCTAGGGAGTGCCCTTTAGCATATGTTATATTGCAATTGATTTCATCTTGGAAAAAGTGTTATATATATTTTAAAAAACTCTGTTCACACTTAGCGTGGACACCCTGTATATATATATATATAAATAAATATATTATATATATATATATATATATATATATAAATAATATATTAATATTAAATTAAATAGTATATTAAACGTGGCACTCGGTCGTAATTGTGCTGAAGTTTTCCCCACAAAAGTACGACATGGCCACGCTTTACAATGTTGGATATCTTACCTTGAAACGCGGTATAGTGAGATCAACAGGAGTGTCTTTCAACTGCCCCTGGAGCTCCCATAGCAGCTGAGGCTGGTTGGCGAAGGCGCCCCTCAGACCACTCACATTTGATCTTCCTAGCGGCAACAGCAGGAGCAGGCTAACATTTCCTGAGGGTACCTGCAGCATCTTCAGCCCACGTTCCGGAAACTCGCCGAAGCCATAATGTCCGCTTGTCCGTATGATCGACCCTTCAGTCTGTGCGGTGTCCATGGTTACCACGAGAGTGAGCACGGCGGCAGCTAGGAAACGATCTTCCATTTGAACATCTTCTACCAACTTCACGATCACCTGCGATATTACATTCACATTGACGAGATCGAAAGATCAGCATGTCCAGGGGTTTGCGCAGGATTTTTATCTGAAGGGGTGTTGGAACCCCGTAGGGGTGTGTGACTCTGCTGGCTTTTTGGCAGGTATTCGAGAGGTCGTAGGGACTTTTGAGAGGTGTAATGGGTTTGTGGGGGTGCTGCAAAGAAGCTAGCCCTGCTAGACCTGCCAAACGAAGACGGTTGCAGAGCCCTGCGGTTCAGGGCGGATCATCAGGAAGCCTGGTGCATAGGTTTTCTTCAAAAGGGTCTCTCCCTTTTGAACCTGACCCTCGTTACCAATGGAAATGAAATAAAGGCATATACAGGGTGTTTCACGAAAGTTCCCCGGCTGACTAATTCGTGAACAGGTGGCGCCGTCGAAGAAATTTCTTTTTGGTAAAGCTTTGGATATGAACTGAGTAGTGAGCGGCTCATTTGCATACGCTCACTAATTAAATAAACATCCTAACTCTTAAATTTTAGTTCGTACGCTTACGGAACCTCTGTTCTACGCATCGGGGCATTCAGCGAAAAATATTGCAAGAAAAAAAACTCGTCGACACTTAGTGATTTTTGCGAGTAATTAATTGGTTTCGGTTTACACATTTCTTGCGCGGAGCAGTGCACCAATGCGCTCTTTGGATCAGCTATCCGGCATTCAATTTTGTGTTCATCCGCCTGGTTGACACACGGGGGTGACGGAATATAACGAATTTCCCCCCCCAGGTATCGCCCCAGGAGGGCATTTGAGGTTTTTGTCATAAATATAAATAATATTATTGTCGCAGCAGTACGGGTTTGTAACAACTCAGGACACATGTTCTGTTTCATTAATTCCTCCTCAGAGATGCCCGCTTTATAGCCGTGTAGAACTATAATATGCCGATATTTCACATTTCATGAATTTCCGATATTTTATTTCCGATGATCATATTTGCTTCTCGTTTTTCCAAGAAGAAACATTCAATACTTTGGAGGAGCGATACGCAATCGTGCGCATGTGAAAAACGAGAATTCAAAAGGTTTCGTTTCCAATGGAACTGTGTTCAACTTTCAAATTGTGAATGACCAAGCTATCGATAGTTCGCAGGAGCGAAATGTGAATTCATACGGTTTTGCTTTCAGAAGATATATGTTCAACTTTCACGCGAGGGAGCGAACTATCGATGGTTTGTAAGAGCGAAACGCGGGCTCAGAAGGTTCCGTTTTCAAAACAAATATCTTAAACTATTGGTAGTTTGCAGGAGCGAAGCCCGAACTCAGAAGGTGTGCTGGGTCAGCTCAAGCGACGTGAAGCTTGGTGAAGCTTTAACGCCCATCACTATTTCAGATGCTCAGATGCCACACCGTGGTCGCAAACATACTACGCCGGCGCAATCAGTTGACGAACAAGGAACTTGTCCAGTTCAAGTGTAAGCATGCGAAAGTGTAGCGAGACAACGACGTGTGAGGGAGACTTCGGAGCAACGAGGAGGACGTTTATGTTCAATGCGAGAACCAGCCTCGGTGGATCAGTTGCTAACGTGTACGCCTACTCATCCAAAGGTTGCGGGTTACAACTTGGCCGAGGACGCCAGCAATTTGCTCACAGGATACAGGTGTGCAGCGCGCTGAAGTTTCGGCGCACGTCACAGGACCATCAGGTGGGCAAAATCCATCCGCAAACTGACTGTATCGTTATCATAGATCTGATGATCTGGTATCATAGATCATCATCTGGTATCATCTGGTATCATAGATCACTGATGATCATAGTTGTCTCGCGACGAAAAACCTCGCATTAGCAGTAAATGCGAGAAGCCAAGCGGGCCTGCCAGACGAAGTTAAGCGAGATGATGTGGGCGAAAAATAAATAAATAAATAAAAATATATCGCGGCAGAAATGGCATCCCATAATATCATTGAAATGCAATAGCATTTATGAGCAAATCGCGGAAACTGAAGCAGCAGACGTACTTGACCATCAATAGTTGACGACAGTTTGGAATTGGACTAAGGTGGAGTATACTGGCAGCGCACCAGACACATGTACACAGAAGAACCAGACGAGCACTTCGCTGTGTTCGAAGCTTTCGTCTGATTCCCACCCCCGGTGTTCGGTGTTTGCCGTCTCAAACGGTGGCAACCCTATTGCAAGTTGGGGCAAGTTGTGGGTGCGGATGGAGTAGAGCTACCGTGGCCCAACTACGACAAATTCTATCGCAACTGTTTAGGTTAACGCGAACAATAACGTGGTAACCAGCAAGCTTTGTGAAACGAAAAAGAACAAGCAAGTGAGAGCAGGCGTGCGGAGCATCTCAAACCTAGCGGTGAGTTGAGTTGGTCATGGTGCGTCTTACTGACGTTACTGAGAATTCAGCTGCATCTGATGAGGTGCTTAGGCATAGGCAGTGCACGCGCTTCTGTCGCCAACAACTGGTGTCGTTTTCGGTGCTATCGGTATGGCGCTGTTTGCAATGCATCGCCGAAGTTGACTGCGTTTGTTGATGTATTTCTTAAGTGCTCGCTCGGCGACTTTTCAAACAGATCTTGCAAAATTTTGCAGAGGGTTCATGCTGGAGCGATCTCCACAAAACAAAGGGACGCAGATTCCAGAAAGCGGAAGGGCCATGGTACCGCCGGCTTCTCGTCTCCAGCCAGGCAGACACTACTTTGAGAAGTTCCGCGGGCATGGGAAGTCCCCGCATTCACAGGGTATGAACGGAAGCTGTTGTCCTTATTCCTTCATAGAAAGGTGAAACTGACGATCACTTCTACAGAAGCTGTAAACAAGCTCATAAGAGGAATGATTGTTGAGGGCAGTCTGCCGTTCTCGATCGTGGAGCAGTCGAACTTTCAACGCCTTGTTAGCATAGGATTTCCTGACAAGCATTCAAAGCCGCCACACTCTTGTGCATTACCTATAGATGCCGAAACAGAACAGCTCAAGGAAGATCTCAAAGCAAACTTGCAAAACCTGGGCTACACGTCATCCGCTGCTGACTGTTCGTTTGTACAGCGAAGGTAATGACAATTTTCACCTTTTGCTCTCTTCTCTCTGATAGTTTCCATCATAGAGCTCATTCTGTAGAATTCATGAAATATACCTGTTCTCGTAATTTAAGGTCATATACTCGCGTGGTAACGATTGCTTCGTCCACCCAATACGTCCCCTACCACCACCACGCCCCTGAACAGTAGACACTAATGACGGAGATAATAGGATACTTGTGCTCGAGGTCTTAGCCAGTATCGGCTTTGTGTAGACCCGTTGTCCGGAACTCGTCCGTGTGGGGCCGATGGTGAAGGTTCCTCGACAGGTTCGTCGGTCCAGGCCTTAGGTAAAACGTCTCCGCTCCGTCAGCACAACTACGTAGCCTGTGGATGATTCTTAATACGCAGGCGGATACCACGAAGGGGCCCTCCCATCTGTGAGCAAGGGAAGCTGCGAAACCTCGTGCTGCGTCGCTGAGTGGATGTATCCGTTTGAGGACGAGGTCACACATGCTGAACAACAGGTTCCTCCGGCAGCGGTTGTACTGCTGCGCCTGGGCTCGTCGGGCTACATCGAGGTTCTCCGAGCTGTCCTAATCCCAAGCAGCACACAATATTGGGCCCATATTGGCTGGTCATTGGCAATACGGGTCCAATATGGGGCACGTTTCGCCAAGATGTCCCCTCATATTGGCTGAAACTGGGCAATATGGGCCCTATATTTCCCAGTTTGAGCCAATTATGGGAAAATCCCCATACACACCATATTGTACACCCCGTATTGACTGAAAATACAGAAAATGGTACGTACCCGTGTTGCACAAATGCCCAAGCAGCACGGCAAGATTGGACGTTGAAGCGTGTGAAATGCTCAATTCATCCAACAACTTCCCGCAGATGATACACATTGGTCGAAACCGTCAACATACGTGGCAATCCCATTGTAACGTTCACTAGAACTCAACAACTCAACTTTCCACGTTCTAGAAGCAGTCGTCATCTTGCTTCGCGATACCAATGTCAATCGGTCGAGCCGACTGAGACCGAGCGGGTCGTTTGAGCGAAATCATGCGTTCTACCACTAATGCGCATGCGCGACAGTCAGATCGGACGTTTCATACGGGCTAAAATGTCGCTGGTTCCTGTAATGATAACGGAATTGCTGCAGGTCAAGTAAAAAACGCAATGTTTGATAGGAGGGTGATTCCATCTCAGCTCAGGCAGGGTGGTCCGGACACCAGCACCGATTTCCCTTGAAAAAAATATTTATACCGCAACACGCATACACACAGGAGCAACAAATATTTTGGCTCTATGTGTTGTGGTCCGCCCGAAAAAAAATTACCAAAGATATTGACTCGGCGACGGAGCTTTTTGACGGAGCGACTTTGACATTTTATTCCTCGCCATCGGAAAGTTCCAAACTATAGATGTTTTTTGCACAATATGTCAGGTACAACGACTTTCAGCGTGTGCAAACAACACCGGTCAATTCTATTTTGATCTTTAATTAAAAATCGCCAAAGTTGCAACAAAATTCACATTTTTCATATTTTGTCTTTACGCTGTACTCCTGCTCTATACGCCATCGAGATATATGAGGTACCGCTGTGTAGGTCGAAGCGTGCTCTTTAAATTGATGTCAAATTTACATGTTTGTACCTTGCCCACTTTCGTCAAGGCAGTGTAGAGTACAGCTATGTTTTCAAAAATGCGGTTTTTTGGACTCTCGTTTCTCAAAAACTCCACCTCCGATTTCCTTAATATTTTGTAGTTATATAGGCCAGGCTATGGCCTACATGTGTTCACAAAATGGAAGGTTCCCTCGCAGCACAAGTCGGGATAGCCCGCAACAAACGTGGAGTGCGGAGCGTGGATGCGTGGAGCGGAGAACGTGGATGTACACCGCGACCGGGAGAACCACGCCAGAGAGTTAACAGGATTATTGGCGTCTGCTACTGCCGACGTCTCCAGCTTTGAATGACAGAGCTCAGGATGCGGACCTACCGCAAATCCCATCATAGCAATATATTTTGAGTCTTTCTGACTCGTCTTTCCCACAGTCTGATCTCAATGCGAAGTCCCACAAGGGTCTGTGTTGGGACCGCTGCTCTTTTCACTGTTTATTAATGATATTGCTAAGGATGTTCCAGCGGAGATAAGGCTTTACGCAGATGACTGCGTCATCTATAAAGAGGTGACTTCACATAGTGACCAATTATTACTCCAAGAGTCTTTAGATGGAATCACTGCGTGGGGCAACAAGTGGGGCATGCTCATTAACTTCGGAAAATGTGCCAAAATGGCATTTACACACCGCTATTCTCCGCTCCTGTTTGACTATAAAATTGACCATTCGGTTATAGCATCGGTCGACAGTTACAAATACCTGGGTGTTATCCGTAACCCCAAATTGTCCTGGTCACCACATTGTCACCACAATTGTCCTGGCGCTGAAGAAGGTTGGCTACTTGAGGAGGACATAAAAATTTGCCACACCTGAAATTAGGTTACTTGAATACAAAACGCTAATACGCCCGATCCTGGAATATGCATGCGAAGTGTGGGACCCATACAATAAGTCTGATATTGCTAAACTTGACTCGGTCCAAAATAAGGCAGTACGTTTTATATTATCCCGTTACGATCCATGGTTTTCACCAAGTGCAGCACTTCGTGATCTTGATATTACTCCACTAAAGGTTCGACGGCGTGCTCTTCGCCTTAGAACATTTCATTCTATTATTAATGGTAAAGTAAGAATTCCTTTTAGCAAATACAGTCGACCCGCGTTTATCCGGACGGCTCCGTTTCCTGTGAAAATGTCCGGATAGCGGAGGAACCGGATAAGTGAAACACGAGAATCCAGAGTGATCCTAAAAGAACATCTTTATTGACCATTACACAACTATCCATTGTCATCTGTTTCATTCTAATACACGCATCCAGTTCTTGCAAACCTTTGCTAAAGGCATTAACTTGCGAAATATTGATCTGTTGCTCGAAATACTAGCGCTGTTCTCAGTGCCACCCACGCATTTTCTACCGTCACAGCTGGTGCATCCCCGCTTTCATCATCAGATTCTTCTTGAACACTATCGGAAGCGACGACACTGACGATGTCGTCATCTGTGATTGCAGCGCAGGGGTCCTCGTTGCAGACTTTTTGTGCAACGTGCAAAGTCGGAAAGGGAGAAAATTCTTCCTTGCAACACCCTCTTTGTGTCAGTAAAGAGGAGCCCACAACCAGGGTTCTCGATCTCGCTTCACTAGGTGTGGGCCAAGTGGACAATGACCGGACAAGGTCCTGGACAATGACCGGACAAGGTCCTGGACAATGACCGGACAACTGAAGCCGATTGTTGGGTATTAGTCACTTCTGTTCCCTGGAATTCCCGTCCGAGTCCGGAAGCTGAAGTCTGGATAAACGAGGGTGAAATACATGGGGAGAAATCCGTCCCCATGCTTTTTTGTCCGGATAGCGCAGGATCCGGATAAATTAAGTCCGGATAAACGCGGGTCGACTGCATTTATCATACGCTGGAACATCCTCACTCAGAAGCTCTCATCAGCTAAATATTGTCCCCATTTGTACCCGTGTTGACGTTTTTAAGTATAGCTTTTTTCCTTGTTGCGTTGAAGACTGGAACGCTCTGGATGGTTCTGTCCGCCAATTCTCCTGTGAATGCTTCTTTGATGCACTCCTGCAATAACCCCTTAAAGGGGTTGCAGTATGTTTAAAAAAATAAAATAAAAAGCCGTTCACGTGAAGTTCAGCGACGTTCTAAGTCGATGGCTTGTGTTTTCGATATGAACTCCAAGTACAGTATGAATCGCGTGTAACTGTGCTGACTTTGCGGTGCTATGATATCCATCTTAAGCAAAAAAATCAAAAGAACGACGCGTTTGTTATTAGAAACAAGTTCCCTAGAAACATACCGGGTCTCAAGGAAGGAAGAATGGAAGACAGCGCCAACCGCTGTTGGAATCCAGTCTTTCAACATGTGGACGAAAAACGTGGAAGGAGATGGATGCGTCACTGTCAAGGTGTCCAGAGTTTCCAAGGAACAAGAAGAAGACCTTCTGAAAAGAAACATTAACGGCGGCGTCCAGCCAGGTTATACCTTACAAGCTTCTTGATCTGTATTATCGTTTTTCTGAATTTTTTTTATAAATAAACCATTTCTTGACGACTGGATGCTTAAAAAGTGTACAGTTCTGTTTTATTGCACGTGATTATTACATTTTGATGGTATCACGGTTCAAGGCATCATTCTGCCCGGCATTCCCAACTTGTTTCTGATAACAAAAGCGTAGTTCTTTCGATTTTTTTTTGGCTTGAGATGGCTGCCGCAGCACAGTCAGCACAGTACACGCAATCCATACTGTACTTGGAATTCATGTCGGAAACACAAGCCACCGACTCAGAACGTCGCTGAACTTCACGTGAACGGCATTGAGATTCGACTGTGAAAAGAACGAGTCAGAAAGACTCAAAATATATTGCTAGGATGGGATTTGCGGTAGGTCTGCATCCTGAGATCTGTCATTCAAAGCCGGAGACGTCGGCAGTAGCAGACGCCAACAATCCTGTTAACTCTCTGGCGTACACTCTTAAAAATGAACTTCACCGCATAGCATGCTCCTAGCCAACCATCATCTCGAATGATATCGTTATCGTCCCTGATTTGTTGAAAACGGGAGGCGTACGCCTTTTTTGTGACACTTATGCGGTTCATAATTGTCACAACCCTGCTGGAAATAGTCGGCATGATCTCATTGACTTCTCCCCGCAATTTTAATGAGATTCAATGAGAAATCAGACTGCGAATTCGTTCAACGTGTAAAAGCCGACTATTTCTCATTGACTGAAGTCGAAGTTAAGCAGAGAAGCTGCCTTCGCGAAACCGGGCTCTTCCGTGTTGTGTGGCGAAGACCACGTCACGAAGCAAGGAACCAATTGAACGAAATGGTTTAAAGGTCAGCTACGCCGATTTCCCGATGTGTTGAAACGGTTGTGATATTCAGAACGAGCACATCCAACTGCCCCCGAAACGCACCTTCGTTTCTCAATTTTGTCTTCCTATTACGAAAATTAATTCATCAAAGAAACCAAAACAAGCCATGGGCGCAGCCATTTTTGTGACGTAGATGGGATAAACCTGCTCCATCTACGTAGATAGAGAATCGTGCGTCTGATTGGATGAAAGCTGAGGCTTTCTCTGACTTCCCTGGCGTCTTCTCCCGTTTGCGAGGAAATCCAGTTATGGCCGCCGGCTACGATGAGCGTTTCGTCCGAGGTAATCCCGAGAACTATTGAACGATGGAAACAACAACGCGAACTCACCTCAACATCATTTTCGGCGTGAAATTGTGATTATGTGCTCGAGAACTTCGCAGTTCAACCGTTCAGCTGCCATTCACGTCAACCCGTTTGCTGCTTTTACTACAAGTGCAGGAATGGGAGCGATTGAGCAACAACGTGAGACTTGGTGATCGTTTGAGCATATACCTGCAGAGGACTGGTCTTCAAAGAAAGAAGGCCGTATTTCTGCCCATGCACATCGTGCGATTGCCAGGCTTGTTACACGAGATACATATATTGTGCAGCATCATAGCGCGACTGCAATGAACGACGTAGGAATGTATCGTGACCACTCGAACTGCATTCGTTGAACCATTCGTCGGTTATATGAAAGTGCTCATTAGAGTTGCCCCGCACAAAAAGTGTTGGATGTAGTTTTGTAGTGTGTTGTTTATCTCGTAGAGCGCATCGCGGCATGTAGGTCGAGAGCCCTTATACGTATTTTTTGCATGTTTACTTGAGTGTGCGCATTGTTCTATACCACACAGGCCATATTTCATTCATAATAGTTTCGCAAATAAACACGTACGGGTCGATCTCATATTGCTTTTGAGTTAGGCATAGTGTCTTCAGATCAGGGTATGTGTATCCTGTTTGCTGGGCCCAACAGATGTTATTAAGGGTAGTGCAACATTTCCCACTTCTTGAACCATGCTAACATTGCCAGAATAAGGAACATTACACTGTGCTGTGTATTCCACACTCAGTTGTCTCGCGACGTAAACCCCCAATTATTATATTGGGTACTCCACATGTTCAACCAGTCAGCACTTCCCATATCCTATTTTTTTTAAACATGTGCTTAAAATTGCACAACTGCCACTCAAGTAACTTTGCCACCAAATTAGTCAGTGACAAAAGGTATATGTACTTTATCACAAATTTAATAACCTTGGTGGAAATGGTTGATGGTGTCCTCTGCCTTGTATGCACTTCATAGCAAAATACACAATAGTCCAAATGTTTTCCTTGTCCACAAATGCCCTGTCAAAGCTGAAAGACTCTTATCAAAATGGGGAAGCGGGCTTGCTTGTCCAGAGAAACAAATATGAAACTGCAGTGCTCAACGTAAATAACTGCATGCTCAGCAACTAAGGCTGGTGATGCCGAAGACCTAATATTTCTAGGTTAAAAGGAACAAAGGAGAAAAGACCACTGCGCGTTAATGTTGTTTCAAAAGTATAACACCACAAAATTTGTGAGAGTCAGTTGGTGTATTTAGTTATGTTGGTCACCTCCTGCACCAATTTTTAATAAGATTCAAATGCGTTGCTACCAACCAGGACCTAAGCCTGACCTATGATCTAATAATAATAATAGTATCTATCTATGACCTATATGGACCTTCACCACTAGTTTGGTCTAGGTTTCACACGTGGCTTCTAGTGAAATTCGAAGCTGCTCTGTAGAGCTGACAGGAGACTTGCAGAGTAGAGAATTTTTTATTTATATTTTCCAAAGAACATGTAAAAAACAATGTGCTGTACCAACTGTATTCAAAGTATAAAGAAATACAAATATACTTTGTTTTAGCTATGTGCATATTAGCAGATTACAGGTGACCGATGACACACAATGGGCGTCAAGGGTGAGAACACAAGAATACTACCACTGCAGGCACTGTCCTGAAATTCTAAGTCACCATTTGTCAGAAAGCAATGACCACGCACAGCCTAAGGATCATATTGAGCTCCTTCCATTATTCTTTTTATTGACAGCATGTTGGCTGCCATCCAGTCCATGAAAGAAGTTGAAAGTTCCATGATGGCGAGACCTGAAGAGGAGATACAAGAAGGGACATAAACACGCTATGTTGAGACATTGTGTATGTCCCTTCCTATCCCTCGTCTCAGGGTTTTTCGCTATGGACCTTCATGATGTTTCCTTCGGCAAACTTTACATATTTTTATGTAGAATTGTGAAGGTACAGCCAGGCGCTGTTAGCAAATCACACAGTACTTTTCTTGAATCAAGAATCCATAGAAGGTACACAGTCATCTTCAGCATTGCACACATCTATGGGACATGTTAATCACTTTGGAATGTCACAGACATGTCATGGAGGCCGGCACATGATTAGTGGTGCTGAACAGACAACTATTTGTCATAGTTTAGGCATAAAAAGCAGTTTTGTCACCTGCATGTTGAGACAGATGTATCTCTACATACTTTGCCATGACACAAATATATGAAGCAACAAATGTACCCTACTTTATTATGGTTATTAGTCAACACTGCCAAGAATGTGGGAACACAGTCTTGTACCACCTACACTCTTCAAAATGACCTTCACACACGACACATTGTAGGTCAACGAGACTCCAGAATGATGTCCTCTCCCTCCCCATTAGCTGAAAACATTTTTCTACAACCTTGCATAAGGGGAAGTTAGTACAAGAAACGCACACATTCCTTTTTTGAGCAAATCAGTATTCAGAGCGTTACCATACTGTGGTAGGCCTGCAGTGCATTACGTGGTACAGCACACACTGTAAAAAATTTCACCGTAGAACATGTCCCCCATTCTAATGACAGTCTTCTCCAGTTTTTCAAACTGCCATTTCCCATAGTGCTTTATGGTATGACACAGTATTTCTAAATCTTTACTGTAGTTTACTGGTTGTAGCAGAAAAAAACACCACTGTTTCCGATCACAGGACGCAAGCCATAAGTGCTATACGGAAACAGTACATGCTGCTCTCTAGCAGTTGTTCGTGTTTGGACATGGTATGGTGCATGCAGGGTAAATTCCATGGTTAAAATATCCAAACGTGAACAACTGTTAGATTACATGATGTAGAATGCTCTATAGTACAGTAAAACCTCCAAAGTCGGACACCTCCCTACCTCGGACAACTCCCCATGATTTCATTGCACGGGCAGGCTCCCATTGAAACTACATGGGGACGAAATTCTCTATGTCGGACACCTCCCTATCTTGGAAGTAGGATAGGGTTTTCCCTGCAAAGTCGGACAAAACCCTGGCCAAATTACCTCAATAGTGACGCAAGTTGTAGGATAGGTAGGATAAAGGAACAACAAGCTTTAATGAGCAGCCGGAAGCCGGGCAACCGAGAGAATGAATCTTCGCGCGCTAAGCCGCGCGGCACCCACACTTCGTCACGTATCACTATCCCCCGTGGAGGTATTGATCATCCTGATCAATGATTGGACTGTGGTATGGCTTCATGCGCGACACGTGTACAACGTCTTCTTTTGAAGCCCTGTGAGTTCGGCGTTGCGCGCTGTCAGCCGTGCGGACGACATAGTTTACGGGCGAAGATTGGCGAAGCACTTCGTATGGCCAAAGTACCGTCGCATGAGTTTCTCGGAAAGCCCAACTTTACGGTCCGGTTTCCACACCCAGACGT